>NC_067196.1:90227363-90527363 GCF_000699445.3 Schistosoma haematobium | reverse complement strand
CAGATTGCAGCCCGAGTGAAATCAGGGATGAGTTTTACCTCCAATTAACTGTTCTTCTAAAGAAAGCTCGTTCGACAGATATTGTAGCACAAGCCGAGAACTTTAATGTTCAGGTTAAGCGTCTAGACACAGTAAAGGGTCATTAAGGTGGCCGATGGGGATTTGTTGGTCTCAGTTCATATAACGGTGACCGTCTACTGCAACTGAGCGTAGACTACGCACCATTTCTGTTTTATACTAACAATCGACAAGGTAACTGCCGATGCGCCACTTGGAGTCCTCACTCTGAATCCCAAACCTGAACTCAGATTGTTCACATCACGAACAGCTGCCAGTGGTGTGGTTGTATGCAAGACTGCCGCTCCTTTTGGAGTACCTATCTCTACTCTGATCATGCCCTTGTTTGCGCTAATCTCAATTTACGTTTCAGTGGCCAACAAACTCACCATCCAAAACGAGTCGATGCCAGCAACTTGGTTGCAGCTTCTGTTGCAACCAAATATCACACCGAGATAGGTTCAGGTTTAGTTATTAAATCACTGAAAAGTACAGATGAGCATTGGCTGCAATATCATGACGCCATGAAAATGACGAGTGAATTCGCTTGCGGCTTCGCGAAACGACCCGCTTACAAGCACTGGGTTCCTCCAGTCTCCATACAACTCAGTGAAGCCTGTCGGTCTACTCCGGATGACCGCGAGTCAGATCATAAACGAAGAGTTTTACGTAACTGAACTGTGCTAAGCTTGCGTAAGGACCGAAAAGCATGATGGTTTGTGCGTGCCAAAGAGTTAGATGCAGCAAAATGGTTCTTGTTGTTTCTTTGAAAACTAACGTGGGATAAGCCTACTTCTGATTGCGTCCAAACTATTTTCTTCCGTCATACTTCGTAGGTTGTTCAAAACCCGAGAAAGATTGACTCGCGAGGAGCAGGCTGGGTTTCGTTCTGGTCGAGGATGTATTGATCATATCTTCACCCTCCGCCAAATGTTAGTACACTGCCATACTTATCACAAGCCGTCAATCGTAGTGTTTCTTGACATCAGGGCTACTTTCTATTCGTTGGATAGGACTGTTCTCTGGGATTGTCTATTGAAGAAGGGTGTGCCTGGCAAGGTTATCTACATCCTGAACGCCCTATATACAATTATCTCACGAAGAGTAAGAGTATACAAACATCAGGGTTAGGCAAGGTCGCCCAATCTCACTATTTCTCTTCAAATTTGCTATCGATGACGTTCTGGAAACAACTCTGATGAATGCAGGTAATGGTGGTGTGGATCGTTTGCCTGGAAAAATACTTTTCGACCTTGAGTATGGAAATGATATTGGCTTACTGCGCGATGATACTTAAGCCACGCGATCCGCGCTTAATCAGCGTCCGTAGATATGGTGTTTGCTTTGCACTTTCTAAGTACAAATTTATCGATAGGCTTTATCGGATACTGAAATCTGTCTTCTCTTATTGCCTTTTGCATATGTTTCTTATGAGATTGTATTGCCCATGCGCGCCATTGTTACCAGTTCGTTTGTTTTTCAAACAATAGTGCGGCTTAGCAAACCAAGAGTGAGGTTGTTGGTGACTAGTTCGCTCGTAGATTTTTGGGCCATTTGAGGAACAGACTGCCCTGTAGCACATAAGATTATGTGCAGTAAAAAATCTCAATGAGCATCCACATCAAGTTGAGGATGAACTTTCCGTTCCACCTGCTGTAGGTTGTCCTGTAAAGCTGACACATTCAACCATTTAAAATTCCGGAGGCTGTTGTTGGCGGAATGTCTTAGCTAAGTTTGCCGATAAAACTAAAGGCTATGACGGCGTGATCGCTTCTCTTCAGGACGGCCAGTATTGAGAGGTTGTCAATTAAAAATTGTTCGTTCGTAAATACACAGTCTAAGCGCGACGGCGTCAGACTTTCTCCAGCGAGTTGCCAACTTCACATATTCGAATAGTCCTAGCAGTGAGCTTCCTGTGGATGACTCCAACTATACAGCTTGAGGTTGTAGACAATCTTACTGAGCACCATACGGATTCATGAAGACTGGTGAACTGTTGGTTGTGCACTTGATGTACCTCCAGTTAGGATCAAAAGTATATGGCTACTCCGCCCCAATACCTGTTATTTTTGTCATTGCGAAACGAAGACATCGCCGGTATTGCTAGCTTCTGGTCCGTAAATTGAGAAGATATCCCAATGTGTCAGATATTCCTATCAGCTGAGCATTATAAATATTACTGAGTTCACGAAGCTCATCCGTTTTGTTCGGAAAACTAGCAGAAATCGTGTATAAGCAGTTTATGGTTATGTGGATGGACAGGTAGCTTACCTATATAAAGTTTTCCGAGTTGGTAGCTTTCGTCCCTTACACGTTTTTTGATATTGAAACAGTCTACAAGCGGAATGATGAGCTCCATCTTGCCTTTGTGCTTGATCCTGGAGTAATGTGGCCTATCCGGGATCATATGGATTCCAGGTGGCAGCCGGAGTCTGTGGGGACGAAGTCCTCCCAAAGTTGCAGCCACCATATGGGAAGATGGGAAGATTATCTTCATCAGCCGGGGTCTAGAATCTCCATCCTCCTTGGTTAGTCTCGTCAATTGTTGAGTCAATATGTTGTAGGGCTTCAAGGATTGCTTGCTGGATTTCCTATCCCTAATATCAGAGTTAGTGTGGTCAGGGTTCGTATTTTCCGGTACACCTTGCACAATGATATTTCTTCCGCGGAAAGACTTCTCACGAGATTCCTTACAGATATTCCAGATGAGACTGCGCTCATAATACGGTATATCAGGCAGTATTCTTATATTCCTATCTGACTATATAGTAGTATATCCTCTACGTCTGCAGCGTTAGTGAGTCTTACACGAAGTAGCCTCGGGTGATTTTGATGCTTAGAGCTCTTTGCCCTAGTGAGCCGTGTGACCGTCAGAGGCTTCAGTTGGTTCAGTTCGTCAGTACCTGCAAGGTAGGTTGTGTTGAACATCTGCACTGCTGTTTCTCCAGTTGTACAGTGTTTCCTCAGCTTGAGTTTCATCTTGGCCCTAACCAGGTGGTCATCTTGTAGTGTCGGTTATTATTTTGAGCCCATATACCTTATTCTAGCTTTCGAACAGCCCAGTCTATTCATTCTACTTAAGTCACATTGTGACCTTGTTAATTATTCGCTTATCAATCTTGACTGTTTTTATATGAGTGCATTATGTTTGTGCCCTTCTTATCCTATTAACTACACGTTTGTAACTTATTTTTGTGTAACTATAAATATTGATTAATGTTTGGCTAAAGGTGAGTTGGCTTACCCGCCATCTCCACTGCGCGTCACTTTGGTTTGTTCTATTCCATTCGCTTCATATACAAAATATATGTATTCACAAGTCCATTCTCGTTATTTGACTTATCTAAATACGTTATCGGCTAACGCGATTTAAGTCGATGACTATATACGAGGATAGGCGGTAAAAAACATTCATACGATCTAATTGGAGTCAGATCTCGGGCCACTAAAGTGGAGAGCCCGTCAACAAACATCGTCCGATCTTAATGACGGCAAAATAAAGGGCCCCACAAAAATCTGAAGCTATGACCTCACTTCCATTGACCTGAACTTTTTACTGATGCGAATATGACCTGCCTGGTTCTCCGTGCTATGGCCCGGTGAGATCCATCTAGCTTTGTGTATGTGTTTGTGTGTAATATTGTGCCACGTATAACCATTTCACTGAATGCATATAGACTTATAAATCTCCCTCCATTTTAGTTCCTTTCTCCTAGTCCATGTTATTCCATGATATCTTCATAACCTGTGTTGTTCATCCCGACTTTGGCGTTTGAGTCTCCAATTAGGATGTTCAGGTCCTTTCTTAGGCGATTCTTTACGGTTGATTGCAGCCTTTCATAGAACTGATCTTTATTGTTGTCGTTGCTGTCATTGGTGGGCGCGTAACATTCATTGTGATTCCCTCCTTCTTTGTTTTAAAGAATGCTTACGGATCCTAGATCCGTGAGATTCCCATCTTATAAGTGCATTATGTGCTTCTTTTGACAGCATCAGAGCAAATCCCTGAATGTAAAGAGCATTCCCCTCCTCGTCACCGTAGTACAGAAGCATCTTCCTTATATCTAACCTTTGCTGTCTAACTTGGATCCAATCGGTTTCACTGATTCCGAGTACTGCTAAGTTGTGTCTCCCCACTTTCAAAGCTATCTGACTGGTCCTGCCGGTCTTCTACATTGTCCGGACGTTCCGTGTA
Source organism: Schistosoma haematobium (assembly GCF_000699445.3). NCBI lineage: Eukaryota > Metazoa > Platyhelminthes > Trematoda > Strigeidida > Schistosomatidae > Schistosoma > Schistosoma haematobium. Next base: position 90,523,111 of record NC_067196.1, on the reverse strand, counting down.
CTCAGAAAAAATTGTTGTTCTGGTTGTTAGAAGAGGTGTCAACCTCGTGACCTCCGAAGAATCTCGGCTTTCATCATGAGGCGTCATAATTCTTCCTTTAACTCCAAGGTCAGAGTTTAAATGGTTTAATTTTTTAATCTGGTTAGTGTTTTTCAGCAAGAATCTCTTCCACGGGATGGGGTTGCCCACCTTATGCTTAATCCTCATTTAAATGCGGGCTTAGAACCAACAGTAACCATAGAAGCGCTACAGGTGGAGTCAAGCCTTGCGAAGACCACCTCAAATCACTGAACCTTTACTCGTAAAGTATAGAGATCTCATAGGTGGCCTTATAATGACTTATAGCATCCTAAACACTCCTGAGCATCTGATGGAATGCCTACTTAAATTCAGTTTCAACATAAACATTTGGAGTAACACCCCTAGAACATAACAGAACTGGCTATAGGCACACCCTTTGCTCTTTACGAGTAGTCAAGTTCTGAAACTCTCTGATGGCTTAGCTTGCCAAAGAGACCCACCAGAAGTCTTTCAAGAGGAAGCTTGACATGTTCTTAATAACTAAGGACAGTATCTCACTATGATTCACTAGTATTTTTCTCTCTTTTACTGAGGATGACACAGGTATTCAGTGTTTGACAACGCTTCTACCAGTAGAACCTTCTAATATGATTTGTACCCACCGAGAGAAATCAAAAGACAGAGTCGAGGAGATCGGAAGTGTATTTGGCGATAACCAAAATATCAGAATTCTCTGATCTAATCTGGCTAGCGATTGCGGTTGATGTTGAGCACGGCGTTACCACACGTGATCTTGTGCGGATGCCTGACCGAGCGCCTTCAGCTAGATGAGTCCACTAAAACATATGGTCAGCATGCAATGTCGAAAACTTACAGGGCTATTTATTTTGGGGATCTATTTACCGCTACATTACCGTTAAATAGATACAGATTCCTACCTGTAGGCTTCGGTGATCCACTACTACTAGACACGGTAGCGCGTTTAACGGAGGCTTCTTCCATTCCTCCCCGAACCATTTGGACCATTATGCCACTAAATATATTACGGTGCGGTAGGTATGAAGGTCGTCCTTGAGGATTTAATACTGCCGGGAATTCAAAGCTCTGCGCTCCTGTACTCCCAAAGTTTAGCATGTGGTCTTCTGCAAAATCACTCAAGTGCATTGTTTGGGATGTAGTATGTAATGGGAAAGCCAACCGATTGCTGGAAATGGAAAACAGTCTTCGAAAACACAAACAGCTACTATTATCTCCGCTTTCGTTTCCTGTAATTCTCCACTGACTCTAACCATTTTTTACAGGGCAAAAATGAACGTGATTATGAAGTTGTTAAAAATGCTAATAGTTCGGCAGTTATGCTTCCCGAGTTCCCACATAAGGTGGTACTGTCGGAGGATATAATTCAGGAGTCACTGTTTATTAGTGAAGTCTTCAACTTCAATGAACTTAGAGCTGTAGAGCTTTGCCTAACAGGTACATGTTTTTTAATGATCAACTAATAATCTAATAGTTGAAAGTCAACTGTCCTTATTTCCTCGTCTTGGCCGAGGTTTTGTCGCCGTAGTTCTCTATTATGAGTCTCATCTCTCCATTATCGACACATTGGTTACCTTGATTGGTGCTCGTGATGGAGGGATGTGGTCGAATTCTACATCGTCTGAGATTTGTCAAGCTATCCATTCATTTACTGATGAACTGTCTGCCAATGGACTATTCCCAAACATCTTAGGTGGGTTTCCATTATACTACTAAACTCTGTATATCTGCATTTATATGTTCGAGTGGATGAATGGTGGTTGCAAGAATTTTTCACTCACTTCTGTTAGCTTAGTAACTGTGAGCACGGTACAATTAGTGTTCCCAAAACATAGTCCCATTAACTATCTTGTCATCCAAAAATTTTATTTTATTGTTAGAAATGGCAATGCTAATTTCCCGAAAATGATTTATTGCATTAAGGGAAAATAACAATATTTCCCAAATTTTCAGTGTCCTATGTATTTTCTACAAAGCGTATTTGTTCAGTGTAATCATGTAATATTAACAAGATTTTTGAATTGTCAATTTGTACTTCTAGTAGACAAACATGATATGATTTAGTCCTAGGTAAATACCTGGTATATTATCCTACATGTGATGGTTAATTTACACTGAACACTTCATAGGAGAATGTGCTAATTTTTAGAAGTTAAAATCGTTTTTATTAATCGTTTAATTTCCCTAATGAGTGACTTCACTCAAGATTTCTTCCTGTATTTCCATCCCCAGGTGTCCTACGATCATTCTCCGTGTATAAAGAATTTTCTCGTTTGGAAAGCTTACAAGTCTTAGGTGATTCAAAGCACCGACATGATGTGTTTATGATGTTGAAAAATATATCTGAAGGTCTAGCTGAATGTGTTATGTTATGGTCGTGTCAAAGTGTCCTAAACTTAGACGAGTTTAAGTTAGTTTTGGATTGCTTACTCAGTTCAACACCTGAAGGGTCTGATACAAAAAACAATGACAATCAAACCCAACTTACGTTCCAAAATAATGGGCAATTGACTAGAGAAGGAATGCATCTACTTATGTCTTTGTTGCATTGTTTACAACCATTTTCTTCAAACACATTATGTGCGGATCAAGTTTCAGATCTAACGGATATTGGTAAGCCTTTGTAACTTGTTATAGAAAAAAGTATTGATTGGTAAAATAAATTAAACGAAGTTTTATTCCTTGTGCCCACTGCTTTTAGTTCACTCAGTTTAGTCAGTGGTTTAAAATTCAGTACATATATTATTCTTGATTATATTTAGTTATAAGCTAAAAATATTTTCTATTCTTTGTTTTAAACACACACAGTGAATTTTTTAGACTACATCCACTAATTGCTGAAGTATCACACAATAATCATATCACCTGTTATTAATATCTGTCCAACCTAAAGTCAAATTAAAACGTAGTGTCCGTTTGTAAAGTAATTGGCTCTTGGTCTAAGCCATGTTGATAGATACAGAATACTTGATTGAGGTCCACGTGATAACGGCGATCAGTAGTTGGAAACGTGCAACATAGCTCAGATTCAGTCGCAATTATACATGTGTATTCATTCTTTTTCTCAGTCTAGAGTTTTCCATATACACCCTTTCATCCTGTCTTTTTAAACATGTTCTTAATGTTCGATCTTTCTCATTTTCATTGCTACTACTGCTTTGCTATTAATCTTGTTAATTTCATCTCATGAAAATGTAGTATGGGTGCTTGGGGTAATGCATATATGTACAATTGTCTACTTTGATTCTATAGGGATGATAGTTTATACTACACATTGACCTTAGATAGGCAAGGACTGAAAACGAGGGACGTTTTCACAGCTTTCATATTAGTGTGGAACTCTTCAGTGGTGGGAACCCACAACTTTGGGATGGATTTTACTTAGGGACTTAAGGATTTGCAGGTCTCTCACCTTTTGACTACAGATGATATTTAGTGTTTCACACTTCTTAACTTTAGTTAATCTACGATACTGCGCGACGATCATTCATCGGAATCGGTGATGAGTTACTTCCAACATAGGCGAACTCCGCCATTCACATTTTTTCACTACTAAATTTTTGTCGAAGTTAGTAGCATGATTCCAAATGTTTAGTATTAAGATATTTTGTTTTTGATGACTGGATACCAGCTCAATGATCTAAAAGTAATGCTCTTGTTCATTATGGTCCCGACTATTTAGTGTACCGTTCTCAATAATCAGAATTACAGAGACTATTATTATTATTATTATTATTATTATTGACTCAATAAGTCATCTGGTCTTCAGCTATACGAGTGTAATTAGTCGAGTTAATACTTATTTCTATAATGACTATTCCGACCCGAAGAAAAAGTCGAAGTTAATTTGTATCATAACAGACAAAACATTGACTAACGTTCAGGGGACTGAGTTTGTTTTATACTCATTAATTTCAAGATATTCTTAGATATCTGTAGACTATTCTATTTTATGCTACTTCTAAAAGGGATTGATACACTTGTGGTTGTTAGATTATTCTCCTTTTTCAGGTGTAGTAGTATCCGTGAGAGTCAAAATAGATTAAGGGTCGAAAATGTAGTACAGAGAGTAGAAATTAAATAAGGTGATAAAAAGTATAAAGAACGACTGAAACTGGAGATTTGGAGGAAGATAGAAAGTTTGTTTCCATCTTCTCTACTGCGGCCAGTTCTGAATCATGTTGCCCAACATCTCGAACCGCTAATTCTGTGAACTCATGTCAAGTGATCTGCACCTGATCCGCCTCACACTAAGTCATTGTCTTTATGAATGGATACTACATCTTGATCTGCCTGTCTCAGGGCTTTTTCCAACCTATGAGAAACTAGTTATAATACTTTTTCAATGGCTAAAAATATATTATCATTTATTTTGAGCAATTTAACGTTAAGGTCATTTAAGAGTTATCGATTTACTCGTCTACGCATGGAGTCTAAATTGCATGCTTTTGCTGGGATGAATAGTGTTTATTCAACAGGACGTGCGAGTTTGTAGAGAGAGTATAGCGACCGAAACAATAAAACATCTTAAGATACCACAGCCATCAAGCGATAAAAGGAAATGATTTCCTCAGTTACCAAAACTATGAAAAAAAAGAAACAGTCTGGTTTTTGTAATGCTGTAACGTTTATTTATCTTAATGTAGGAATTAGTAATTTCCAACAAACCAGTTACATTCCATATAGCATGGCTTATAATTGGTTCACAAATATACTTGGCACCTAACGTTTTATATTCGTCAATCACCTTTTTATAGATTGGACTCATCCGCTTTACACCGATCGCACTTTTGCTGCTAGTATTGGACGTTTACTAGATAACCAAAAATCCTTATTCGAACACCGTACCGAAGAAAGCGATTCGGATCGGCTAAAATTATTAGCATTTATAAGATTGTCTTGGGCATTGTGCCTTCGAAGAACAAGTCATTTACGTGCTGAACTGCGCCGCCGTCAGACAGTTGACGTTAACAGATCGACACCTTATACTGTAGCTAATAGGAAAGATCTTGCAGCACTCAATGAAGAGGATTTTGGAATTGGCGGAGATGAAGAAGATGAATTACAAGCTGCTTTAGCTATTGAATCTGGAGCGCTTGAATTTGCTCGTAAACAAATTTTGAACACTACAGACTTTGAACGTGAGGTATGTTTCGTAGGAGCTTATGTAGTCTGTCACCTTATCCAAATAATAATTTTTTCAATTTATCTAAGATCCTTGGTTGAATATGTTTGGTTTCATCAAAAATAACTAAAAACAAGTGCTTTTTCTCACCACTTAAAGTACCTTCAGTTTTTTCTATATAAGTAGCCTTTATATGGATAGTATTAAAAAAATTTTCATCAAAACACTAACTACTTTAAATGACAAACATGCAGTTCGATCAAATATAATTTGCATATTAGAAAAATAATTTTGAATGAAGTTTAAAACAACTACCACTGGGAAGATTTCATTATTTGTTCGATTTAAGAAATGGAGTATAGTATCAGAAGCCTTAAATTCATTTTAGAAGGGCCCTACGTATGTTAAAACGTTTTCTCAAAAATGGGGACTTGAGTCGTATGTATGTATTACGGAATGATGGTAAGTCAGTTGACGAAGTCGTGAATCTTCATCGACTGAGATGGTTGGGCCACGTGTCGCGTATACCTGAACACCGATCACTACGATGCGCAATACTGTCTAGTGTTGGGGATGGTTGGAAAAAAGTTAGGGTCGGCTAAACCAAAATGTGGCATCAGTGCTTGAAGTCACTAACTGCTAGTCTGAGCCATGTTGGTAGATACAGACTACTCAGCTGGGGTCCGTGTGACTATCGTAACCAATGGTTGGAGATTGTGGGTGACATGGCTCAGAATCGATCACCATGGAGTAGGTGTATACACTCTCTGTCTTCACTTAAACTAAGAGATTAAAATTGCTTCATATCTTTCTTTATACGTACTAATTCTTTCTTCCCGTACTATATCCTTATATGCAATCTTTCTTTTATATATTACCATCACTGAATTAACTACTTATATGAATCCGGTGTTCGTCTTGTTGTGTTAATGAGGTATGGCAACTTGAACCGATGCATCTATGTGTCTGATCCTACGTTGTAGCCGACTGACTGACTTTTCTTCTTTTTTGGCTGTTTCTTGATACGTTTTGTTCTTGCTTTTCAGCCTCTCTGGGTGTATCGTATGCATTGTATTGTTACTGACTTGATTGTGCACATGGCAGTACGAGTGAAGGAAATCCGATTGCGGGATGAAGATATACTTAGGTCTACAGGTTTTGATCCGTCGTCTACCGGGCACGGTTTCGCAAACTTTTTACTGTTGATTGCTCAACTTTATAATCAACCTGGTTCTCGTCTACATGGTCGATTGGGCTTGGAATTTTGGTGGCCTGTTGGTGAGCTAATTAATATTGCACCAGTAGCGTTGGGTTCAAATGATCTATTATCTCCAAGTACTGTTGATAAATCTCCTAGACCAAAGCTCCATACTTACGGTAGTCAGTCACGTAATGCAGAACTTGATAACATTCGACAGGTTAGTTTTTATACCATTATTTTGTCATTAACTTTGTATATTCAAGTATTATTAGTTAGATTGACTGAACGTAATGTAATTCTGTCCTAACCTCAATCTTTGATCGTCCGAGTTTAAAGGAAAGAGCAAAAATCCTCTCATAAAAACTAAAAGGGAATTAGTTCTGCTTGAATAATTCTTAAGATATCAATCAACCTCTAAATGGAATTCTGTAACAGAAAACCAAGTAAGTTCCAAACTTGGCCGTAATTATATCGATCAAACCTGTACTCTGTCAATTTTCGACGACGTAGGGGTTATTTGCCAACCCCTGACCATAACCATATTTCTCTACTATGAGTGGCATTTGATTCCGTTTATTTAGAGGTCTTATAGTATCATCTGTCATTGAAGTAGGTATCAATAAATTATATTGACCTACTGAAGGCTCTTTACTTTGGCATTTTCTGTTGAACTATGACTTAGTGGGAACTATTATCTCGGCTCTCAAAATCAATTAATGTTCATCGGCTTTGTTCACTTTATTTTGATTTAATATCATCGTCGACGTATTTCGAAAGGTGATTGGTTGTCTTTTAACTTTTTAGGGATCGATCTACTATCAGAAGATTCACTTATTGACCAAGAGTTTATTGGTAATAAAGTTATGTCTCCTGAACACCCTGCGTATCAATAGAAGAAAGTGTTTCAAATAAGTTCTTCTCTAAATGTTAAATTTTTCTTCAGAGTTAGTCGGCACCATTTCCTGGTCTGAATATAGGGAGAAAGTGACGTAACTAAGGACGGAATAGTGGTTTGCAATAATCACTAGTTGATTGTGTCGTGAACTCCACTTATCTTGAAAGGCCTATGAACTTTGGTGAGTTGATACCTGACAAAATCTCGGTCGAGACGCAGAAAGCATTTCACACCTACAGTTTAAAAACCTGAAAGGTATTCACAGCCTTTGTACAAAGTGTAACTCGAAAGTAAGTATGTAAACCTTTAAGTCTGAGATGTGACATATTCCATGACTGACTGATAACATAGCTGAAAACAGAGCACCACTGAGAATAAGTTGTATTGGAGCACTCAATTTGTCAGCTTTACAGAAAATGCCGGAAAATATGTGCTAATTCTTTCTCAAAAATTAAATCTTGTTTGATTGATTTCTAATTTTAACCTACATAAACACTGTTTATATTTTATTGTAGGCAGCCCTTATTCGCTTTTTAAGATTAGCTGGAGATATGGTCACAGCGCCTTGTTTATTTCTGCCTTATTTACGTATGCTACATGGTTTATGCTGTTCTCGTAGTGCAGCTGGTCTTTGTTTCAGTCTTCTCAAAGCAAATGCTACTAATCCTGGTACGTTTATTTTTTACGTTTTTAATTTGAATTACTTTTAGTGGTCGTGATCATATATCGAAGTTTCTTTTGTATTAGACTTTTGCTGGGAAGAAATTGTCACTCATTATCCTAAGTTCACATCTTTTTCTATGTTGATAACCTGCCTGTAGTTGCAATTTCTGAGTAGACAGATGAGATTTTTTATGTTTAAAATCTTTAGACGAAGCGCCTTACATAAAATTTTACTAACACATTAAGTTTTATCTAAAATGTACGCAGTAACTCATTCATTCAAACTGTTACAATTTTTCAACCAATACACCTACCGTGTGAATATTTATCTGTTGAACTTTGAACCATATATATTTTGAGTGGACCAATAATCCTACATAACTAACCGGACATTCATTTTCACAAGATCCGGTTTCGAAACTTGTTAACTGCTCAAAATAATACACTCACTTTTTATCTTCCTTTAGAGCCTAAGTTCAAGGATTTTCCCATACATACCTTTTCATTCTATCTTTTGAGCTATATTCTTCCATCTTTATCCTTTCTCACAGTTAATGCATCTTTGATTATTTCGATTCTGTTGATCTTTTTGTTAGTTTCATCTCGTATAGCTGGTGTAATAATTAAGCTTCATTTTGAATTTCTCATAGGATAATTATTCATTTGTCTTTTTGTTAATAGGGCGTGGTGCCTCGTTAATTACTTGGGATCATTTTTTCAACAGTTTTCGTCAATATTTAAACCATATGAAACAGGTTGTTGTACAACCAGAACCAATGAACTTTAGAATTCAAGCTTCGAATCAATTGTATCCCCATCTTTATTTCAATGATGGAGTTACTCCCCGTTCCCGCGTGTCAGGTTTTCCACGTTCAACTACTGAGTCTATGTATGGTCACAGAAAAGGTTCCAGTTCATCCGATATTGGTGCAACAACAGTACCTATGAATATTCAACCACGTTCCATTCAACCGGAAGAACAAGCTGGTCTACAGGCTGTTTTGAGATTGGTTGCTCGTATTTGTCGAATGGTATGTAGTTTTCTCCCAAATAGTTTTAGTTTAGGCTGTTTTAATAAACAGTTCTGTCAAAGCTGGTGATTCTGATCACTTTCAAATTTCACGCATAAGATAACTCTCTCTCTCTCTCTCTCCATATATATATGGAGAGAGAGAGAAATCGCCTTCCCATTTTCCTTCTGGCTATTTTCTAATACCTTTCCAATTATTGTTATCTGTGTAGTGTCTGTGTACTGCAAGAAAACAAAATATGTGTAGTACTGGAATTTGTCTATGCTAACATAGTTTTCGATGCATTCAATTCTAATATATCGTGTTTTTCGTTGGTTTCAGTAAGATGGACGTGTTTATTGTATGTCGTTTCCAGGTTTTTCGTAAAGTCGACTTTGGAACTGCCTTAAAAAATTAATGTGTAACGTAAACATTGAATAGAGAATGTAAAACAAACGTAGCGGAATAACTTGAATTCATTATATCTTGTTTGTTCTGTCCTATTCATTAGGAAGAATTGCATATACTAAAGATTGGTTACACTGGAGTCTGTAGACTTATCACGATTCTCTAGGTAAGATTATGGAAATTGCGTAGATGAATAGTAGCCACGGATATCACATGTATCTAAAGTCTGATATGATTTACTGTCTCTTCTTTATTTTTCCTCTACTTTTCTTGTGAAAAGTTCTTGATTGAATAGTGATCGTTTCACAATCACTGTTATTATTATTTGCGTTTATATATTGGGCTTTATCCCAACATTATTATTTCTCATTGTTGTTTCGTTCATGATTTGCCAATGTTTTTTTATCCTCACTATGTCGTTGCGTTTACGCAAAATTGTTCAAGTTTTTTTGTGTCTATGTCGTGTTCTTTTCTTGTTTCCATTAGGATCCAGTCGCACGTTCAACGTTCATTTCAAATCCTCAATGGCAGCTAATACCAATGTGTATGGGTTTTCTAACTTGTCCAGTTTCTTTAGATTTAAAAGCTGATATCTTGTATTTGCTTACTGAATTTTGTAAAAGTCAACAAAATATTCCAGTTATATGGCAACATTTTGTCAGTGCAGAAGTGAGTTTTTTTTTATGTTGTGGCTAGTATTTTTGTGTATCAAAAAATTACGGTTCTGTCACTTTCTGGTTGTCCATATCGTGGAAGGATATTTATTCCTTGAAGTGCCCAAAAAGGAAGCTGGGGTAATAGTGCTACAGATAACCTGGGACTATGACACCAGAGCTCAAATAAAATTTGCTTGCATGTGATTACACGGCTTTTTTGTGGGTAGTGTTGAGTGTATTAGCTACGTATTTTCAAGGCCTTATCACTGGTGACAGAAATCCGTGGGTCAGAGTGAAAAAATATAGCGTTTTCGAGCCCGACAGCTTGATGGAAGATACTGGTTGCTAATGACGTCACAGACCAATGTAGTCGTCAGTACCACTTCGCTCTTGAACACAAATTTATTGCTTTTAGCCTTACCATTCTCTAACCATCCTGTGTGGCGTGATATGACTTCAAGGAACGAGTTTTATAGCCAATATAGCTCTCTTGGGTTTTCGAGGTAACTAAACACGACCACAAGGTTGAGGTAACAGGTATTGTCAGGTGCGCTTATTGAGGGTGGCCTATCAATCTCTTAACTGACGAACAGCAGAATCGAATTTCATTTCACCTTCTGAGGTTTATACACCCAGTTAGAATTACCAAACTTTAGATAGATAGAAATGTATTACGCAAATGATTACTTATATTACGTCTACCAAACACTAAATAACGTGCTGCTTTGCTAAACCGTTGATTATGTACTAAGTGTAATCAGTGAGTTTATTATTACAAAATGCACCTCTGGGTTATATATATATATGCGAGTGTTATATAAATGTAATCTGGTCACTGGTTACCATGAGATTGAATTTCCAGACGTTGCTCTACTATCATGTTGATCAAACATTGAGATTGTAGCGTGGAATCGAGTCGCGATAGACTATGAATACCACTACAAGTTGAGCGCGTACCAGAAAAATCAGAAGGCGAAAGGTGATTGTAACCAGGTTTATTCGTTGGCGATATCGTGGTATCGAAAGTATACCGAGATCGTGCCAAAGGAAGTACAAGTGGAATCAATGGGCGAACGTGCGAGCGTACTAGGTCACAGTCCACGGAAGAATAATGGAGGAGTAATGGCTGTCTTTAGTACAGTTAAACAAACAAACACAGTAAAACAATCTCTGGTACAATTGGTTATAATAATGATTATTTCCATTAAACCAATCGTGTTCTTTTGATAAAAGTAGGTCACTACAAGATCGTAGGTTCAAAATAGGTTCCTCAAATAAAACATTTATTTAATTTGGGCATTTTTATGTGTATATATTTTCTAGATATGTCCTAATAACTCTTTCTTTTATACATTACTACCATTGAAGTGACTACTTCTATGAATTTGGTGTTCATCTTGTTGCGCTAATGAGGTGTGGGCTGATGCATATATGTGCCTGGTCCTACGTTGTAACTAACTGACTTATTACTATCAGTTTTCAAATTTTCCGAAGTAATTATATTCTCATTTTATTAAATTTTCATAAAGAATCTGAAATAAATTCCGATGTTTTTCTTTCTGAAAACAATATTATTTTTCAGCTATTACCTTTTACCGCACAACGTCATCCTAATCAACCTCAATCGATTCACGGACTAAATGTATGTTCCCTACTATTATAGTAATGTTTAACTTCTGTTATTTAGATGCTTTTGTGTTCATCGATTTAAATTATTAATCGTTATTGATTGTGAAGTCGTGGTGTGGTTAAAGCTTTTAGTTTTCAATTACTTGGTTGCAAGTTAATATCTCACTATATCTTCTTCAGTTTGGTCAGAAGCGTATATATATATCCAGCCTTCACATACAAAGTGTGGCTCAAAGCTGAGTACAAGAACCTGTAAATCAGTTGTCACTCTCTATGGATTTGTTTGATAAGTTGTAACTTTCTGGATGTTAAATTGGTCGTTTCCATTTGTTTTGATGACACGTATTTCAGTAATACTGGATCTACTTTATTTTAAATAGCCGGATTAAACTATTATTGAGATAAATTTAAAAAGTTTAATTACAAGTATGTGGTAACACAAACGTCCGCTTGATTTTTACTCGATTACATTAATTAAAAATGGGCCATCGATCTGTCTGCCCAATAATATACAGGAGAGAACTTGTCTCGATCTAGGTTAAGGCCTAACAAAATATTCAGAAGTTATTCAGTTGTGAATTTCAGTCATTCGTTATTATCATAGTGACTCTCAATTGCATTCGTTCTTATATGTACAAATAAATTTTAAGTCAGTTTATCCTGCGTAACTTTTACATTCCTCCATATCCATTTGTTTCCTCTCCCTTGGTATATTGATGTGTATGTGACAACAACTTGATCCAGTGCACAGTTGTCTCATGTTTTACCTCATCTAATGATTAACTGACCAATTAACTTTATTTCATATTGATTTGGCTTAATTGTTACCTTTTGTGTTTTTTTAAAAGATTTCATCTCTTTTATTTTGTGATTATATTACAATGAGTAGAATTCTGTGCTTCTCAATGAAACATATCTAAAAAATACCAAGTATGCAACTCTAAAACATGGAATTATGTAAAATAATGGAGAATTGGAAATAACGCAGCAGTCCTCATTGTTTTACGTTGTGACTGCGAAACTTGCTCTCTAAAAGTAGGGGATATTCATCGGTTACTAGTATATTACCATAGATTGATGTCTTCCAATGGGAGATATAACCAAAACAATGAAGTAAACAATGACAGATTTAAGGTCAACAAGAACCAATCAACATCGAGGTCTACAGGACGAGCTGTGAGCCATATGTGGAGAAATTCGGACACTTCACATCTACCTAAAGTTTGTGCTGATGATATCGTTTAGAAGAACGATGAAAACTTCATCATAAAGTCTTCCAGCAATTACGTTATGTTAGGACAACCTAATATTGAGAAATGTTGAGGTTCGATGTAGGGTAATAGGTAAACACTTCATATTAATTGATAATACTAAAACTGCCGATTGTGGTGACTGGGACATATGTTGCATACGCCTAACATCCACCTAACGCAGCTCACAATGTTCACTGACATTAGAGTAGGTTAAAAGAAATCCAAAGGTAACTAGACTCAAAATGGCGTCATTTCTTGAAGTTATTGACTATTTAATTGAAGCGTTTTGGTAGGTATAGACCACTTAAGCAGGACCCACTCGATAATTACTAATTAAATTAACTCATCCACCAGATACTTAAAAATAAGCCATACTCTAAATGGGAAGACTTATGATACTACCTGATTGACCAAGTCGAAGTAGGTGGGCTGGGGTTCTAACCTGGAGGTGCACGTCTTAACCTTTAAGCCATTGTTCGCAAGATTTATTTACTCATTAAATTGAACACATAAATATTTGTACATAGGGGCACCGAATACATATGCATCACACAAGTCACTGAACTTGTATGTGAGCTGTGATACTACCGGGTGCCCAAATCGAGGGAAGGTCCACAAAATAAGCATAATTAATGGTTGGAGACTCTGAGTGACATGCTTTGGAGTATGTCATAGTACCTCAAATACATTCACTATTTTTAAATAAATCTGATACTTTTTATTCCACGAATTCATTCTCAAATTATTGGCTGTTATCTTTCTTTAAATGTTATGTACAAAATTCTAGGATATTATTTATTTTACATATTAATGGTACCATTGTTTTTTCAGACCGATATGGATGAAGTGGAACCACGAGCTGAAGAATATCCATTGACAAATGCTTTTCTTACGTTAATAACTGTTATGCTTCCAAAATTGATCAATTATCCCATGCAAATTCCAAGCAATTTATTAAGATCTGGTGATACTAAAGAAATGGACACTTTTGGATTAACTGGTACTAGTCATAATATACCGTCTCAAACAAACGTATTTCTTTCAATTACATCATTTATCACTAATACAATATTTTTAAGGCATACTATGAGAGCGTATCGTAATCCATTGGAAAGAGTAAGTGTTTTTGTTCAAGATTTTTTTTGTGATGTAAATATCAAACTTTATAGTCTTAAGAAGACAATGTTTGGAGAGGCTTCAAATTTTTAAAATCTCTGATTCACAAGATAGTGGAAGTTTTCTTTTTCAATATTCATGCATGTTTGTTTATATGTTGTGTTTTCCTTTAGTATACTTACTGATTTTTTCCCTCTATTGAGTTTACAACTTTTAGTTCCATTCAGTGGACTTTTGTTCTGTTGGAAAATGCTATCTGATCTCCAAAGGCGAAAGGGACATGAAGAGTAGTATGCGATACCAAGTTTGCCTAGTCGTTTGTGCTGATTGAATTTTATCGATCAATTAGCTGACATCAAAACATAGTGCACTCAATGTTGAGTCATTTAAATTAGTGGTCCCATTAAATTTTGATTGATAGAATTCTATCAGCACTAAATAGTATTAGACAAACATGATATTGGGCATTACTCAGTGACTGGTTTGTGCAAATATCTCAGGTTTATAGGTCAGTCAGTGATGACGCCTCAAAACGAAACGTAGATTATGCAAAGTTCTGTACTGACCATCTCAAAACCACTTAATATCAAAACCTTTTAGTATCAAAAGGTTTTATATCAGAAGTATGACTCAAATCCTGCCGAGTATACTATAGCCGTTCTTGTCAACTAATGTGTAAAATTTGGAAAACGAGCGATTAGCTGAAATAATGGACAGAACTGGACGTTTTTTGGGTTTTATTTTGAAACATCACATTTCCGGTCTTGCAATACTGACTTACGTAGGAACGAATCGGAAGTTGACTAAGAGTAGTTGTACACTGATATATAACTTACTTCATGAACTCATGGACTGTTGGAGTGATCTGTTTCATTCTAGTTAGGGTTCATGAAATAATCATAAGTCTGTTAAATACCTCGTATGACTATATAGGTTTTAAACGATTCCAATGTCCAAAATATGTGTATTTTTTATATGTATTTCATGAATGTTCTTTTCTTTATGTAAATTATGGAGAATCCTGTTGGATGGCCTATGCTCCTCTACTGGGGGTAACAGGCATAAGTATGCAAAATATTTGCAACTTGAGGTCATATCTTATGTCAGGTTTTTTATTAACTGATTAACTTACACATTCCCCTCATTTACAATTTACCATCAGTAGTATGCCCAACTTTTCAATATTCTCTTACTTTTTTCTCTCAATGTATCTCTCTGTTTAGTGGGATATTGCTGCATCTTGTCTAATTCTATTCGACGGACTTGTTCATGATTTTTTAAATCGATTAAATAATGCGACAGCTATTATTACAACTATGATGACTTCTAGTCATGAAAAAAATGTCGACAATTTAGATGCACTATTCACTACTATGTCTACTTCTACTGGTGTTGGTACTGTGGGTGTTGTTGGCGGTGATAGTAAGCAAAATTCTAATGTGATCAGCGGTCAGTCAGTTGACTGGGCATCATATCTGTTGAATGTATTGTTTCAAATCGGCAAAGAACAGCAACAACAACAACCAATTCACGGTCGTCATTTACATGCTACATTGTCATCATCAATCAGTTCATTAGAAGCTTTGATAAGTCAATTACATTTACCTGTTGGTTGGCCATACACTGATCCAGGCTATCATCTTGCTACTCAGTTGTTAACAGACTCATCTTTATTCAGAATGGTAATTAATAATTTATATTTTTCCTTATATATTTTCTATAATCTTGTCAAGACCAAACGTAATTAGATAATTAGCACCAGACTAAAGTTGGAGTTTATGACAAAGAATGTGTATTTAAAAAAATAGTGCGCCAGAAGTTTGCTCAAACTATCAGGTGCCCAGACCGAAACAAGTGTTTTCCTTAAGCGGGCCCACCCGGAGCCTTTGACCTAAAGGTCTAATCCACAAGACAGTGGAGCAACGTAAGGAGATGCAGTCCCATGGTAACCGGTGACCAATAATTAGTTCATACACCATTTGTTCCATCAGGATCCTGGAGCCCATGTGCACCATTGGTTTGGAATCAGGGTTTTCCAACTCCCCTAGGTGGATCCTCCATATCCACTAATCTGGTTAAAGCACTGGATATTCGCTTTTCGTCCTCTCAATTTCGTAAACAACAATAATGCTGCGAGAAGGCAATGAGTAGGACTTTCCTGCCAGTGGCTGTATACGCGTGACCATGTGAGAGCATTTCGAGATGGGAAGCTGACTCTCCCTACCCTCGGCCATATCAGTGCACTATTTATTTAAATACATAAATATTGACTTGAAACTTATTTCATATTTTTTTTACCAATTAGCACTGAAAAATTTCACTACTGTAAATTACATCATGCACTCTTTTTCACTAAATATATATCTCTCTCTCTTTTTAGGTTACCGGCCTTTTAGAAGTAGGCCTACATAGACATTTAGAATTTCCTATACCTAACGGTCCACCAGTTTCAATGACTCGTGCAACATATGCTGGTCTTAGTTTAATACGTCGACTATTGGCTAGTGAAGATATTTTAGTAACATTTGTTCGACGTATAGCAACTAATATTCAGTAAGTTCATCTGGAATAGTTTACAATAATATTTTGTTTTAAAATATAATTTCTATGATAATTTTATCACACCATATTGTAACATACCTTATTATAATAATTATTTCTTCTTTTATTTTTGGTAGACCGCGAATTGGATCTGTACAACCATTGTCGAATATTTCTGTTCCATTGCCAAATGTTCCTTCCTTTGGTCTTACTATACTTCCTGTATATGTTTCACGTTTATTAATGTCAACTAATTTAGGATCTGGAAGAGCAGATCTTATTCCAATGTTATTAAAGTGAGTGGTTATTTATTTTCAGAAAGTTTTTTTGTCGATATTATAGTGATTTAATAGTTGAGTTCATGAGTCAATTAAAGCTAGACCACCATGGAAAACCTGGAAGTACTGGACGGCAGTTTCGTCTTAGTGTGTGTTTCCTCAGCAGTGCGCATTCACGATCCCACCCCGCGAGATTCGAACCCAGAACCTATCGGTCTTGCGCGCAAACGCTTAACCTCTAGATAATAATAACCTCTATATAATGAGACATGTATAACCTTCTTGTTTTGTAGAATAAATGATAAGTTTTATTTTGTTTATCTTTTTTCAATAATAATTAAACAAAATACAGAATCTTAAGTAAATCTCATACATCACATTCCTTCATCCACTTTATTATATCTTACTTACTTACGCCTGTTACTCCTAATGGAGCATAGACCACCGACCAGCATTCTCCAACACACTCTGTCCTACTCTTCCTTCTTTTCTAGTTCCATCCGACTCTTGTTCATTTTTCTCATGTCTATTTCCATATCCCGGCGTAATGTGTTCTTTGGTCTTCCTCTTCTCCTTCGGCCTTGAGGATTTCATGTGAGGGCTTGTCTTGTGACGCAGTTGAGTGCTTTCCTCAAAGTGTGTCCTATCGACTTCCAGTGCTTCTTCCTGATTTCTTCCTCCACTAGGATCTGGTTTGTTCTCTCCCACAGTAAGTTGTTGCTAATAGTGTCCGGCCAACGGACCCAAAGTATTTTGCATAGACAACTGTTAATAAACACCTGTATTTTCTGGATGATGGCTCTCGTAGTCCTCCAGGTTTCCGCCCCATACAGTAGGACTGTCTTGACATTTGTATTGAAAATCCTGACCTTGGTGTTGGTTGACAGACAGTTGTTTTGAGTTCCAGATTTTCTTCAGTTGTAGATATGCTGCTCTTGCTTTACCGATCCGCGCTTTCACATCTGCATCAGATCTACGGTATTCATCAATGATGCTGCCCAGATATGCAAAGGTTTTTACATCTTCCAAATCTTCTCCGTCAATTGTGATTGGATTGTTGCATGCTGTGTTGTATCGAAGAATCTTGATTTTCCCTTTGTGTATATTGAAACCTACTGCTGCTGAGGCTGCTACTGCACTGGTCTTTTTCTCCTGCATTTGTTGTTGCGTTTGGGATAGAAGGGCCAGATCATCTGCGAAGTCTAGATCGTCTAACTGCGTCCTAGATATTCACTGTATCCCGTGTTTCCCTTCAGATGTTGATGTCTTCATGATCCAGTCGATCACCAGGAGAAAGAGAAAGGGTGAGAGTAAGCAACCTTGCCTGACACCGGTCTTTATATCGAACGACTTTTTCAACTGTCCTCCATGCACGATTTTGCAGTTCAACCCATCATAGGAATTCTGTATGATATTGACTATCTTCTGAGGCACGCCGTAGTGTCGAAGAAGCTTCCATAGTGTTGTTCTGTCTAATTGAATCGTATTACTACTTATAGATGGAATAATATTATACCTTGATTCGTTTTCCAACCTACTACTAAATAATTTGCTACTTTCAGTCTTACTGTTGTCTGCTCGACCTCTGGCATTTTAGTTTCTAAAAAACATGTTCTATCTAATACAGCCCGCTTGGGTCATGAGGAAAAACAAGTTTGGCCACGACATCTTGACAGCAACTACAGTCGGTAAAAGCAGGTGGGATAATCAGTAGATCGCTTGCAACTGAATCAAATATCATACTCCTAGACCAATAAGTGACTAAGATATAACAGCTATTTGGTGCACCATTATTTTTAATAGTTTGTGCTAGAAATGACCTTCAAGCTATCTTCTACATACTTAGTTTTATGTTATCATTATTTTTCCCTGTTTTTTTAGACGAAACAATTTTCTTTCTTTTCTAAATTCTAATTCGTAAATTTTCCTTTTCATTGATTCAATTTAGATATTGTTTGCTAGCAGACTATTTACCAGATCATACATCATGTGCGGTTAGTATTCTCGGTTATTTAGCTTCATCAATACAACCACATTCTGATCTGTTAGCATTACTTACAGCTGATGAAGTAAGATTTATTTTCAGTTAACATATATGTGTATACATTTAATATTAAAAGTTCATTTAATTTAGATCTATAGATTATATTTACCGATCTACTGAACATGTTTATCATAAGCATCCATTTTATTTTCATTTAAATAGACTACACGAAATCAATTACTTGGTGCTTTTGCATATTTAATCAAATGGCCAATGAATGTAAATATGAGTTCAAGTTTAATTCCAATAGATAATAATTTAGACAATGAAGGTCATTTTGCATTCACTGATGAATGGCTTTATGGTGATAATGATAACAATGAATTATGTTTACATAGTGTCGGCACATTTTCATCTAGATTACCATCACCAGTGATTAATGCTGCTCGATTTGATGCCGCATTTCCATTACAAACAAATAATTGGTATTTTCCTAGTCAAATATGGGAACGTTGCGCTTCATATCTGAATACATACTTCTCTGAATGGACAGATATACGAATTACTCATAATCGATTGAATAATAATGATTATTATATTCATGCATTTGGTGATTGGTTCTACCGTGAGTTATTTATATATTAAACTGATTTTATTTTCACTATGGGTAACTAGTTACCTCTGTACAGGATTTTGAAAGGTGGTACTTGTCATTCACCCACTCACTCAGCTACAACGTAGGAACAGACACATATATGCATCGGTCCAAGTTGCCATACCTCATTAACACAACAAGATGAACACCGGATTCATAGAAGTAGTTAATTCAGTGATAGTAATATATAAAAGAAAGATTGCATATAAGGAAGAATTAGTTCGTAGAAAGAAAGATATTAAGTGATTTTAATCTCTTAGTTTAAGGGAAGACAAAGTGTATACATCTACGTCATTGTGATCGATTCTGAGCCATGTCACCCACAATCTCCAACCATTGGTTACGATTGTCACGTGGACCCCAAACAAGTAGTCTAGTAGTATCTACCAACATGACTCAGATAAAACGTTAGTGACTTCAAGCACTGATGCCACATTTTGGTTTGGCCGCCCCTAACTTTCTTCCATCTCCAACATCGGTTAGCATTGCGCATCGTGGTGATCGGTATTCAGGCATACACGACACGTGGCCCAACCATCTTAGTCGATGAAAATGTACGATTTCATCAACTAATTTACCATCATTCCTTAATACTCTGCATCTAACCTCATTATTACTTAGCTGATGATCCCAGCAGATGCGAGTAATATTTCTAAGACATCTGTGATCAAATGCTAGTAACTTATGAGTATCTTCTATTCTTAAAAACCACGTCTCGCAGGCGTAAAAAAAGGACAAACTGCTGCGCACTGCTGATAGACGGATGTCTGACCTTCGCCACGGATGATGTAAGTTGGCAAAAGCTAAATGAGCTTTTCGAATACGTGCTGAGGTTTCGTCAGACACCAACCCATTAGGGCTGATCAGACTTCCAAGATAAGTGAAGTTGTCAACGCGTTCGAATACTTCACTCCCTATCCTTGGTTCAGGTGTTACGCAGACCGGTCCTGAAGCAACAATTTGCATTTAGAGGGATAGAAGCGCGTCCCAAACATTCTGGCATTGTTGCTTAGTGCTACCAAAAGACTCTGCATTCTATCAGCGTCTTCATCAAACAGGACTATATCATCTACGCATTCTAAGTTGATAAGTGGACCTCCTGGAAGGAGATCAATGCCCGAAAATTCAGTTGACGTATGTACAAAGCTCTATGATGTTACTGACTGACAGTCGACGAGAACGTTATTTCCATCAGTATGTCTATGATGAATTTGAACAAAAATGGAGGTATTGGACAGCCTTGATGAACACCACTTAAGGTTGTAAAAGCAGATGACAGTTCGCCATAATCTCTGACTCGACTAGTAGTTTCCGAATAAAGAGCCCTCGCAAGGTTTATGTACTCCTGAGGTACGCCTTTCAATGACAGACACTGCTACAGAATCTCGTGGTCTACGGAGTCAGATGCTGTTTTTAAGTCAAGAAAAACTTGTCATATTTTAAACATACTGAATTTTATCATCAACTCCCATTTTTATGCATGAATTTGGCTCTAGGCATTCATACTGTTAATGTAATTCGTAATAAAATATATGAGTTTATGTATCTTCTTTTAGAAAGTAAGTAGTTTAATATTATTTTATTATTCTACTTGTTACACACCATATTCGATTGTTTAATGTTTAAAAAAGTTTTTTTTTTTATGTTTGGTACTGAACAGTTATATTACCAATTACCATAAATGGTTTTAGTATAGGTGGATTTTTGAATGTTGTAGAATTTTCTGTGAGACTATAATTTATGGACGACCTTTGAGCGACGATAAAGTGACTTTGAAAATGTCTATCTACATACTAAGGCTAAATGAGGGTTATAAACCAGTGTGAGGAATTAAAATTATGATTTACAGTTGATGGTTAGGGTCAGGAATTAGATTTAGAGTTTTCATCATTAACTGACATCAACTAAAATACCAAAACGCTATTTAGCTGAATGGATGAAAAATTTTCTGAAATCCAAGACCTGTTATTGTAAATCTGATTGGTTCGTTCATAAATTATAGTCTCGCCGAATTTTAATATTGTAAATCAAGAACTGATCTTAGACTTACATTAACTGAGAATGTGCACTCAATGATATCAAGCTATCGCACTTCCCAGCAAACTTGAAAGTCCCTAGCTCACATCACTGCTATTGTTATATATGTGCACCCCAACTTTACAGACTTGTACATATATGTGGTAGCCCAAATCACCACATGATATTAGCACTGTGTGATAAAACTAACTGGATGCATGGTCAGAGTCTAAACAATTTTAGTATTGGTGATAATGAGCATGACTAGCCACTATAAAAACGGTTTCAGAATCAAGAATTATCTTGCAAAATAAAGGCTATTAAACAGTTTTTAAACTCAAGATCTAGAAATAGGCAAAGTTTGAGTATATCTGCACCATTGAAACTTACTTTAAGTCATACCACCAAACGTCTCCAATCACCGAACACAGCTTTCATACTAAACCGCAACTGGTTGGTTTATTTTACCAACATGACTAACTATAACTTTGGGTTTGGTCAACCTCCCTGCGCCTTCCTTAAGATGTGTTCTTTTATCCTGGCGATTTTAAATCTCTACTTATCTTACATCAGTTAGTGACAAGTCATTATGTTATACATTATGTAATTTTTAAAATTATTATCCTTTTTGGTTAACCAGTTATCAGTTCCAATGTTTAGTTTACTGCTCGTTTAGCTTTTATTATGTATTACTCTACTGTTATATTTTTCGTTTTCTCTCTTTATTTGTGGAATACAGAAGTCACTGTAAATACTTATTCCATACCAATATCTATATCGTTTCTTCAAATATTATTAGCTGTAATGGAACATCCTGCTCCTAATTTAGCTCATTGGTTGTGTGGTTTCTGTGTTGACAATTGCAAAGCCATTAGTCGATCGAATTTACAGGTAATAATCCAATTTTTTGAACATTATTGGTTATTTTTTTTATCAATATTGGGTTTTTGTGGAGATTATCGAATTTTCATAGACCTTATATCACAAACTGTCCT
Source organism: Schistosoma haematobium (assembly GCF_000699445.3). Lineage (NCBI taxonomy): Eukaryota > Metazoa > Platyhelminthes > Trematoda > Strigeidida > Schistosomatidae > Schistosoma > Schistosoma haematobium. The sequence continues at coordinate 90,500,629 of NC_067196.1, read as the reverse complement.
TAGACGACCATTGAAAACCTGGGATCACTAAATGTTCGTTTTGTCCTAGTACTGGACGCGACAGTATGTACTTACGACTGCGCACTCGAGAATCGAACCCGGCACCTATAGATCACTGACTTGGCATCCAGTGATGTCAATGTTTAACTCTAATCAGTCCACGACATTTCGCGATCATCTTCCATTGTCATTGGTGATTAGATGTCTCACACCCGGTATGGTTGCACTCCACCGGTCACTGTCGGTGCTTCAAACTAGCCTCATTCAACTTGCCTACACTACAAATGATGCAAGTAAGTGAAACCTGTATTACCCTACTAAATCCTTGTCAAGATTTCGTCAGACACCAACCTACTAGGGTTGGTGAGACTTCTAATAGGGGTGAAATGAACAGAACACTTAACTACTTCACACTCTATGATCAACCTAGGCGTTGGCACGAATGTGTTCCTTAGCAACTACAAAATGAGAAGCGCATTCCGAATATGCTGGTATTGTTACTTGTGTTATGTCAATGTCTTCCTCTAAACAATACTAGTTTATTTGAATGTTTTCATTAATTAAATCACTCAATACGAGATCAATCTTGTGAGATTTCTGTGGCTGTAGTTAAGTACTATGATAAATTACAAGAAGTGATATTATTTATTAAATAATTTTGATTCATTTGAAGTTATACTGTGTCTATCATTCTATGTGATCCATACTATTAACTAGTCTATTAGTTCAGTTTTAAAACAGTCTACAGTTATTTGTGGACGCACTTTCTTTTCAACATAAGCTCATCACCTGAATATTTCGTTAGATTTATGAGTGTTTTCCACGTTTGATTTATTACTTTATCCCTCACTGAATCAAACTATGATAAACTATTTTAATTTCGAACGATGCATGGCCATGTTAAGTCGTACATTGTTTCGTACTGTTTAGTGCTATGATTCTGTGTAGCAATATTAGTGACTCTCTCGGATCTTGAATGTTTATTTTCTGATTTAAACTTCCCCGTCAAGCGATCAATAAAACTAGCTCTCACATACAAACAGTGTCTTACAGCCAAGTAATTAGCTATATACACTTAGTAACTAAATTTGATGCCAATAATAATTATTATTGCTAGTTGGAAAAAGATGATGGGATTTTTCCTGAAAATGATATATTTAACCTTCTTATCAGTGAAAATAAACTTTATCCATAGCTTTGTAGTTAACTTGTATCAACATTTTGTAACTTTTGTAATCTAATGTTTTCAGCAAACAAATAATACACTTTTTAAAATTAGTTAAACTGTCTCGTTGAACAATATTTTTTTTTTAGGATGCTGGTATAGCTGACCAACAACGAACATGTTTACATAGTATGCTTGATATGATAGATAGTACTACGCATTGGCTACAGTCTATAACAACATTGCCTTTTGAATTCTCTTGTACATTACAATGGAATTTGGCATTAATTTGGCAAATTTTATATAAATTAGGATCGAATCCACTAACATCGGAACCTCTGTTACGTTTTCTTCGTGGCAATCATGATTTATTAGCTAAATACTTACATTCCGATCTCTGTCAACCTCTTCTGTCTTCAAGTCTCGATGGCAATGTATGTGAAAATTTCACTGATCTACAGAAAGCAGGTTAGTTTGTTCTCAAATTCAAATACGTTGTTACGCTTGGAATTTTGTACCTGTGTAACTATAAAATACTGGTTTTCTTCATTCTGCTCTGTAAATACCATGTTAGATTTTTTATTTGAATAATGTTTATTGGCCTTATTGTTTACAGTGTTCCCTTTGAGTTTGTTAAATTTGTAGACATTTGCATCAAATTTATCTCGTACTTTGTCACATCATCAAACGAATCTAGTCATAACCCTTTTTTTATATTTCAGTTATTGAAGCTTTATCATTAAATCGTAAAAACTGGATCCTTCGTTTGTACGCCATTGAGATACGTGTATGTGCTATGGCTAATCAACGTTCCTATGTAACTAGATTACTGAAATTATTCCTTGGTGGTAAGATCTTTGTTTGAATTTATTAACAAGGGTTGACCATTTTTATTGTTTTTTCTCACTTAAAGAGACTTTCGAAAATTGAATTTTTTCGATGAGATCATCGTATAAGTTGACCATGCGTACTATTCTATGGAGCTGTTAACTGCCCAGTAATAATCCTAACCTTAGTAATTTTCAGCCAAAGTCTCAAGTTCAAACCCTCCTCCATCTGATTTGCTTTAAGCAACTTGGCAGTATCATTATCCTTGTCACTTAGAATGTGGCTCAAACCCAAGTGCTTGGTAAATGAATTATTCGAAAAAAAATATTACAAAAACACAATCTAATAACTATATACTTCTATGTTATTAGAACTAAAGACAATATCTCGTGTAGAATAGAACTATCATGATAAATAATTCCATTACTTACTATTTTACCACAACATATATAAAATTTGTTACATAAATGTGAATGTGTTAACTCAAATTATAAAATTCAAGTTAAAGTCACCGTATACTTCGAATCATCTGCGAAGTCCAAATCGTCTGATTGGTCCTGAGCTGTCCATTGTATTCCGTGCTTTCCGTCAGATGCTGAGGTCGTCATAATCCAGTCAACCACCAGAAAAAAGAGGAAGGGGGGAGTAGACAACCTTGTCTGACTCTGGTCCTTACTTGGAATGCATCTGTCAGATGTCATCCATGCACGACTTTGCACTGTAGTCCGTCGTATGAGTTCCGGATAATGTTTAGAAACGCTCTGTTGAAAACCTTTCTTGGTAATGACAATGGTGTAATGCCTCTGTAGTTTTCGCAGTTGCTCAAATCTCCTTTCTTCGGAATCTTGATGAGATGTCCTTCTTTCCAGTCCATCGGCACTTGTTCCTCCTCCCAAATCTTGAATAGAAGGTGGAGCATGTTTGTAGTTAATTCGATGTCTGACTTCAATGCTTCAGCTGGTATGTTGTTGTGTCCTGCTGCTTTCCCGCTCTTGATTTTTCTGACAGCCATCCTGATCTCTTCGATCGTTGGTAGAAGCGGAAAAGAGGAAGATCAAAGCACACATTACGTCGGGAAATAGTAGCAGATATGAAAAGGATGAGTAACAACTGGAAAGAGCTGGAAAGGAATGCCCAGGACAGGGTTGTATCGAGAGTGCTGGTGGGCGGCCTATGCTCCTCCACAAGGAATAACAGGTGTAAGTAAGTAAGTATACTTCGAATCCGTAAGGTGATTAAAATACGATTCAATCCAAAATACATAAAACTGTCAATACCATAATTCTTGTTCCTCATTGTTTTAATTAGTATAAAGATGAATTGCTTTATCAAATTTGAAGTGATCTTAATCATTTAAATAAGTTGAATATTTTATTTTCAATGTTCAATTAATGATCATTATTTATTGTTTGCTTTCTTTTTCTCACTCTCATATTGACATTCTCTTTCTTTTCAGATCTTCTATTTGATAATTCTATTTTGTCGTTTAATCAATCACAAGAATGTAAGCAATGAATTGTTTAAACATTGTAGTTGGTTACATAATAATAATATGCGATCATGTGTTTTAAAGTCCGATATCACAGAGATGTGTAAGATGTCTAAAAAAAACTAATTATCTTAGATGTTTACTGCATATGTCTGCTTTTTCTCATATTTGTCATGTTTTTACTCCAGGATACTGCCTTGCATGACTTCCTTTCCTAAGTGGATGATTTATTGAAATTGTGATAAGTTCAAACTCTATCTAGGGTATACTAATCATTTGAATCTCTTGTTACTAACGCGTATAATGTTAGTTACTAAGCTTTCTTTAAATTGGTATCAGAATATATTTAATAAATGAAAATTACTGATGAATAAGCTTCAGTATATGCTGTACTTAACATGAAATCGAGCAAGATTGAACATTATATTCACAGTTAACGAATTAATCTCATTATCTATCCTGACTTTGTTGTTTCTTTCACAACGAACGTATCATCTAATGATAAACAGCTGTCTAAAAGGTTTCAGTCATGGAATCTAGGCTGAAACAAATGACAAATGCTATACACATGGAAATGGCAAAGATGATGTTATTATTTCAATGAAAAACTACAATTGGACATACACAAAATGCTAAAATAAAATAATCAATGGATAAGTCATTCTATCCTGAATACATTTAAGTTATTTTATCTAATATCTTACAAATATTTGTAACCATTAAAATGAGTTAAACAATGTATATGTAGGAGTAATAAGTTTTGGAATATGGTTTTGAATCTTCATCAATCCCAATGGCTGTAATATATGTTATGGATCTATTACCACCTCTTATGCATATATACAATTATAGCTAGCTGCTACAGAATATTAAACGAATGTTTGGTTAACCAAATAAAGAAACGACATGAGTTCATGAATTTATTGACGAATCGTTAACTATCAGTATAGAGGGTTGTAGAGATTGTTGAGTTTATATTGATATCATGAATGGATGAATATTAGATCATGATTGAAAACCTGAAAGCATTGGATGTCTGTTTCATTCTAGTATGGAACTGGTGATCAATGCTCATCCGCAACCCTTCATACAGAACACGAATCGTTAACTGTTATGTAAACTCTTAAATTGTAATCAATCATGGGATACATTTTTTTTTTACGTGAATTCAATAAACCAAGTAATTTTTACTAGATTTAAATGATGAGATCTAAATACCTTTAACTGCTAATTTATTGTTACCATCTTTCATTTCTCGATTTTCGTTTATTGATCTCTCATCCTTCTTCAAACAGATCAGATAGGCAACTATTATTGTTACATATATATGTTTATCTTTTTTTTTTCTAATACCTTCATTATTTAATTTTGCATAACTAATTTACATTTAATGTCCATTTTTCACCTCTATTTCTATAATCAGCTCCTTCTGTTCTTGTGAATTTTTTGCAAATTTTAAACACATCCAATGAACTTGTCAATGATTGTAATCTATTCGAATCGAAATTGTTCAATTCAAATGTTCTGCATGAAGTAAGTATATATATTTCAAAAACGAACAATTTTTATCTCATATTACACTAAAAGCTCAATACAAATGCCTTCATATATTGTGTATGCCCCCCAAATGCCCTGGTACGGCCGATAGTGGGTAGAGTCCGCTCTCCCTCTCCAAATGCTCTCACATGGCCACGCGTATATAGCCTTTGTCAGGGAAGTCCTACTCACTGCCTTCCAGTGGCGGGGGTGTTATTTACGAAAATGGAAGGATGAAAAGCGAATGTCTGGCGCTTTAACCGGATTCCAAACCAATTGTGCACATGAGCTCCAGTATCTTGCGGGAACAAATGGCGTATGAACCAATTGTTGATCACCGTCTTACATGGGATTGCATCTCCTTACAGTGCTTCACTGCCTTGTGGGTTAGACCTTCATGTCGAAGTCTCGGGGTGTGGCCCCCTAAGAAAACCACCTGCTTCGGTTTGGGCATCCGGTCAGTATCACAGCCCTCTCACATATAGCGAATGAGATTTGTGTGGCGCATATGTATTTGGTGCCTCCTTGTACCAATATCTATGTGTTAAAATAAATAAATAAATAATATTGCGTGTAACGTTCAAAATTAGTAGGAAATATTTTTTTCCTATGATTAATAGTGATTTTGTCAACCTGGGAACATGACTGTAAACCTTGATGAATAATTACTTGAATCCGAACACATACAGTTCTTATGTTAGCAGTCTTTGATTTGCTAGCTTCATATTTTTCCTGGCACTATTGTAGTCAATTCAAATCTATTGGCAAGTTAAGGTTTGCTAATTCTATGGTCAAACTTCTCTAATCTCTTTCTGTTATGAGAATTCGGCTTTGCTGAAGATGTTTATTGTCTGGAACAAACATATTTCTGTTGTTATACCTTAGTAGAGTTAACTGTACAACTTTGCATTCTGATCCTAAGTTGTTACTTTCAGTACTTACCATTCTCAACCTGACCTGTCTGCGATGGTGAGGTCTTCAAGGAACGAGTGTTTTGTCCAATATGGCTGAGTTACGTCATGCTAGGTAACCGTAACCACTAAATCCAAGCTATCAGATTACTAATTGAAATATTCAACTACTGGATCACCATGCTGATTTGGACGCATGACTAGTAGTTGTCACCAACTAACACATGCAAAAATATAACTGTAAACCGATTGTTAAAACCTGTACTTATTTATTTTAATGTTGAGCTCACATCCTCAATTTTCTTGTCGTCTCTTTTTTTATTCCCCAACTACTTCTCTATTTCTCTATTCCAGTTATTGACAAAATCATCAATCGATTGTCCTTTATTAAGCTCAGATTCCAATGCAACAAAAGTATTATCAACTATGATACATTTTAAAATATTCTTAATGAATCTATTCATGAAGTTAATCAGTGCACGTAACGATCTAGACAGTTATTCTAATGAAGATTTAAACAAACTGATTACATTGACATTTGATCAAGTATTTGATATTAATAGATCAGCTTATCATTTATCAATATTAGAAGTATTCAACACATCTTATTCATCATCATCATCCACAACAACAGTATCTGCATTAATAAAACAAATATCTGACCTACGTGAATGGATAGATCATCGGAATATACATAATCTCCATTTATATGCCGGTAAACAATTAGCTATTGAAGCATGGCGACAAGCAGTTGAGATTAGTTTAGGGTTAATGACAAATCAAGGACAATATGATAGTGGCAATAATAATAATACAGTAAAAAGATCTTTAAATCAATCAATGATATCTGTACCAAGTTATCTATATTCGGAATTATTCAGTCTATTACGTAATAATGGTGATGGTATTGACGTCGGTAATGGACCAAATAATATGTCACAATATAAATTTCAACTTCGTCCAGTTCCACTTCTTTGTCTAGATGTGCTTATTCTGTTATTATCTCAGGTAAGAGTGACGTTTTACCTTCCTAAGCTTTGTAAATAACTGATATGAGTAGTGAATAATTGTGTTTTGTAGTAGTTTACATATTACAGCCTTTTTATGACTCTGTATTTTCCTGTTTTTCTATTTGTTTCTTGTTGCAATTCCTATTAGATTTGTTCTATGAAAGAAGTTCCACAAACTATTCGTTTATTAGCCAGTGGTACCAGTTTGACACTATGTTCATTTTTGCATTGTCAATCATCATATGTAAATGCATCCAAACCAAATATTTCAGAAATACCAACAAGTGGATTAGATAAATGTGTCTATAACAAACATTGGTCTCCTTTACTTATATCAGTGATGGAACTATTAATTAAGTCAATTGTTAGAACTAGTAAGTTTTTCGTTTTTGACGTGCATTGGTTTCACTGTATTTATCATTATGTATTTGTGATGTTGCTTTTTGCCATAATTTCACATGTACATGGGATCAATTCAAAGTCGTATATGATCACCACAGTGCTGTTTTGAGATGTACATACAATTGAAGACAGATAGCTCCGTCTGTAATGAAATGTCGTTAGTACGTTTTCCTACAATTTAAAACAGCATCAATAATTGGAAAATCGTAATAGTTATATCGTCGTTGCATCCTAGTCTGTTGGGAAGTTTGGTGTTTTCAGCGAACACATACATTATAATGGCATTATTAAATTGATTGCAGTAATTACCCTTTGACTCTACATTCCTTGTTTAGTGCTGCATTAAACATTATTTAAATGTTAGTTGATTGAAAGTAATCGGTAGGAAACCTTTCAGTAGCAGTTATAGCATATGATATTTACGTTATCTGATGGATAAACCTCTCTATACAAAGAGCATTGCAGTAATGTATTACATAGTAGTTTTAAGTCATCACCTGTCCTCACCCTCACAATCTATCCTCAGGTATCTCACCTAACATTTTCATTTTTCGATGCACATGCATGGTAACTTCGAACCCTAAGTTCTAATCTAGTTATTTCCGTATTTCCATTTACACCTTACGTTTGATGTTTAGCTTAATTGATCATTTATGTTTCCCCTTTTTTGTGTGTACTTGTCACCCATTTATTTAGAAACTTCAACACAACGTATGCGTGCTAATTATTATGGAAGTTTATGCTATGTGATACGTTTCTGTCGAAATCTTGGTAAGTGAAGAATAATGACATTCTCTCTCTCTCCCTATATATATATATATATAGGAATTCAGAGACATGAAATATTCGTTACAAACCTCCCTTCGTCCGGCTACAGTTCAATCGAGTGAGGTATTTCTAGCTATATCCTACATGATGGATTAGCTAGATCTATATAATGGCATTTTTTGCAGTTAGTCTTCTTTGGTTAACCAACTATCATTGGTTAGTTAAATGATAAAGTACTTGCCTTCATCAATTCATTGCATATTTATCAGTATTACTATAAAGAATACTATGTGTGATGATCTACGTGACAATTTCATCAACTAGTTATGAAAAATCACCTGTCATGTTTTAAAAAAGCTCAAACACCATATATACACAGTTCTATTTTATCATTTAATGTTGATATTTGTTATGTGGCAGATAGATCTTTCAGTTCTTCTCAATAGTCTATAATTTTATCTTTTACATATAATGAAAGCTATAGGATTTCAAGTCAACAAACCTAATTTATTGTATAAAATGAAGTGTTTTGTGTCTTGGTTCATTCTATGGCTAAAGAAAACAGATGTTATTACTAAATCTCTCTACACACTGTTTTGTTTTTCTTTCCTCATCTTTGACCTACTCTTCTTATATTGATCTATCTGTTCATGTTAGCAAGTTGTTTATTACATATTTGGTTCCTATTATTACGTATCAGTTTAAGATTTCTACTTATTATGTTCAGTTATTTAATCCTTACTCTCTGTGAATACGAAGGATCCACCTTGGGGAATTTGAAAACCCTGATTCCAAACCAATGGTGTACATAGGCTTAAGGATCCTAAGGAAACAAATGGCGTTGGTCATCGGCTACCATGGGACTGCATCTCCTGACGTTGCTCCACTGTTCTGTGGATTAGACCTTTAGGTCAAAGGCTCCAGGTGTCCCCCCCTAAGAAAACCACCTGCTTCGGTTCGAGCACCCGCACAGTATCCCAGCCCTTACATAAATCGAATGATTTATGTGGCGCACATCTATTTGGTGCTTCTCTGAGATGTTAATTATTTCTAACTTCTGCCTTTTTGATTAAATTAGTATTGAATACATTATATTGTTAATTATTCATAAAATTTTAACTCTTTCAATTAGGTCAATCTTTGAAAGATGATAAAGTATCATTAACTGATTTCACTTCTCTAATGGAATGCTTCTCCATATTTAATTTTTCAACTAATACTAATACCAATTTGAATACAATACATTCAAATGCATTAAATTCTTCTGATTTAAATCAATTACATTCTACATTAATCACTGATTTAATACATGGACATACAATGATTCAATTGGCTGCAATGAGTTTATTAGAATTGTTAATTTCATTTGATCGTTGCTCTCAACAATTAATTACATATCTTGACAATCAAGGAACTATTCAGGTTAGATTTTGTTTTAATTTATCTTCTCATCATATCATTTTCATTGAAATATAAAGTTTAATAAGATTATCTGAATTGTATGAAGTTGAACTGGATTAGTCGTTTAATAATACTCAAGAAACTAGGGATAAGGTGGTTTAAACTGCCCTGCTACCGGTTTTCCATTTGTACGTTTATTCGCAAGAATTTCCCTGTTATATGTTAACCGCTTGTATTTACGCTCCTTAATAAAATGATTAAGTCCTATCGCGGGTTGAACTTCAGATAAACTCAAGAAATACCATCACAATGGTCTCTACCTTCTGAAGTAATGAAAGTTGTTTACCATAGAACATATAAACCAAATAATTTCGGCAATGGAAATAAATATGGGAGCAAGACTACTCGATTGTAAATGTTGAAAGATGAACGTAAGTGACAACTAGTCATTATTTGAAAACTATTTATACATGTGTTTTTGAATTCTTATAAGGATTTAACTTAGGTATGGGAAATCAATTGATAGCGTGATGAATCTTTATCGACTTGGATGATTATTGCATGTATTACCGATCCTCGTACACCGACTACCTTGACTCACGATGATGACTAATGTAGGAGTAGGTTAAAAGAAAACTAGAAGATGCCAAATAGAGATATGGCATCAATCCGTCAAGATACTGACTATTGAACTGAGCCATATAGGTAAACACATGGATATTACCTGGTTAGGATACATGTAATTATCGTAACCAATGGTTGGAGACTTTGTGTAACATGAATTCTCTTTACTTTTATTCAATCACACAATGGGTTATTTTAATTATATGATACATTAAATATCCAAAAACTTTTCTTTCTCAATATTACATCAAATAAATTCCTTCATTGTTTTCTTTCTTATCATTTCTAATCGTAGCATATTTTGGATACTATAATTGAAGATTTACAAATTATAGGTAAATTTCTTACTTCAGTCAATACTGAATTACAAGATTATTCATCTGTATTAAATCGTTCTAATTATTTGTCACTTCAATCAAATAATAACAATAATAATCATTACCATAATGAGAATTCATCATCGATTATGTCATCATACTTATTGTATCAGTCAAAAATGTCAATTCTATGCAGAATAGGCAGTTATCCTACTGGTGCAAAGGTAAGTTTAGAATAATTTGTTGTATATGGTGTATATTGAATCGAATTTTAATTATTTATTTACTGACTGTTAGAATATGTCGTGTACATAGTTAGAAGTTACCTAGTTGCTGTGAGCCACGTGATTATTATAACTGACTAATGAAAATATCGTGTGATATGATTTAGAATCAGTAGGAATATAGGGCTTATACATCCACTGTTTGTCCTTTAATGGCTCGTTGATCTAACTCCCACTTAGAAGAACGAATAAATCTGTTATTTAACCTAGGCTAACCCCTGTTTGTGTGATAGCGGTAGTAAGAAGTCAAATACGAGTTGCCTGGGATGAATTTATTTTAAGTACTCGTTCATCTAGATGAACATTGAGAATGGAAAGTGGAGAAGGTGATCGAGCGTGAGTCAATATTTATAACTAGACAAAAAATAAGCTACAGATAAGATAAGCGGTTCACATGCATACACTCATATAATAAGCGAGTAAACTGAGAAGTTCAAAGTATGACTGCAGAAGAATGAATAAAGTCTTTTGCCCGGAAGCTGGAATAACTCATGTTGGCTTGACATGGTACTGAACACTACCAACCTCATCTTAGATATTCACTTGTTAAGTTGTCTTATACTCTTTTTTCATTCCATCAATTCATTAATTCTCCCCTAACTCACGTTGTCCATGCCTAGCGTTTTCTGTTGCCACTGCTACCGTCATTACATCTACTAATCGGTCATTTCATTTGGTTAAAATGATTTCTTAGAATAAGTTGATCTGATGCACATATACGGCAGTTTCTTTGTTAGCTGTGATTTACTTATGAAAGTAACGATGCGTATAGAATTAGTTACTATTACTGTTATTGTCTGGTCGATTGATCGATTGATTGGTTACCGTTTGTGTTACGTAATGTTCACTACTGTCTTCTGTATGCATGTTTGTTTATTTTATGTTTTTAGATTTTAGCTAATCATGGAGTCATAAATCGTCTAGCCAATTGTGATGTATTCTCATCATCAAATTTAGCTAATTGTTATTCTTACGGTCTAGATTGTTTATATATTTGTGAAAACGATAATAATAATCAACAATACCAGGACATCAATCACCATCATTATCCGAATCGGTCAAATGAATCGAATCATTTAATGGATTTAATCTGGTTCCGTTCGTCTAAATTTCAACGTTACTTCTCCTACTCATCATCGTCTCCCACTCTTGGGAAAAGTGGTCATTCTATTTATTGGGATTTTATTGAATCCATTATCAGTAGTATAATGATAGAACCTGGTTGTGAAATAGACGAGAATGAATTAATGAAAATTAATTGGGCAGGATTATTGATTCCAACATTAAGACTTTCTAAAATTGTAATAAATTCATTAGGTAAGTTTTTATTTAGTTTTATGTATGTTACTGTATTGTGCATTTTGCTTTGTTAAAACCATTAAGGATATCGTTATCTAGTTTGTTGGTATTTGTCGAGACTAATTGACTAACAATTAATAACCATACAATTTGAAACCTTTTCATTCAGCTTTCCTAGTGTGTTACAATAGTGTGCACACTGTCAATCAAACATGTTTTTTTAGTATTTATTGTTGTTCGAATCGCATAGAATAATGACCAAACCAAAATGTATTCGTTGGCTATTGATCTGAGTTATATTGACAGATGTACACCACTTGTTTGGGTTCTCAGTGATAATCACGACTAGTAAACGAGGACGTAATATAGCATACTCCAGAATTGGTCACAGTTGGCTCAGAGATCGAAACTCTACCGAAAAATGTGTTGGACTCATTTACAGCATATTCAAGTTTGTATGGTGCACCTTTAATTTTCTCTATTTGTTTCGAAGATTAATGTTACCAGTTAAGTGATGTCATATCTGCGCTATTAAACACTTACAACAATTCAGTTTAGTAAATATATATACTTCACAGCAATTCATTATCAATCTCACTTTATTCTACTTGAATAGAGGGTTATAGTTCCTGGTAATTAGAATATTATCTACAATTAGGGATTTCCTTTCCTCCATAAAACGAATAGTAATTGAATTTTCACGTATTGTAAATACCATTATGTATATCTATATGCTGTCGGCGGCCTATGCTCCATTGGGAGTAACAGGCGTAAGTAAGTAAGTAATTTGTGTAAACTTAAAGTAATCAGCTATGTATGTGTTTAAAGCATTCAATGGTCAAACATTTTGTCGTACATTCACACTTCACTATACCTTGTTTCGATTTTTACGTCACTACTAGTATAACATTCAAACATAGAATAATCGTTGGTCAAAATCAAGGAGTATATAAACGTGTACACCTGACTAACAAGTTACATTTCTGTTATTTCTTTATAGTACTAGTGTAAAATTGTATTTATTTGTAGGGTAGTACAACTTGATTTTTTTTTCTCTTCTATTCAAGGTACAACACATATGTCTATTAATCAACAAATCGTCAATCTAATACATACACATTCTAGTTCATTTATGTGCAATGAAATACAATTAGCCAGTTCAATTGTAACATTTTTAAGCCGACAAGATTGGTCTTACATCAATCATTCGAATACTTCTTCTAATCAACCAATCAATTCAAATTGGCTTATACAATGGATTGCATCAGAAACAAATATTATAAATTTGTTTAGTTTAATTATGCCAAGTTTTAATAGTCCAGTTAGTATAATGTGCTCAGATGAGTAAGTTTGTTTTTTACTACTAATATTATTACTATCAGTAGTAACATCAGTATTCTAGGCGGTCATTTTGTCCGTCCTACAAGATTTACTGTTAAGAAATTTACTCTATTCTTTACCGTGTCATTTCAAAGAAATCTCAATCTTAATGTACGAATTATTTTGTTTTTTTTCCTTCCAAATTTTCAATGAATTATCAGTGATGATGTCTCAAGCTTAGCAATAATGTGATATATATCCTTCACTCATGTCATTCCCTTGATTATAATGTAGCGATGATAAAACCGAGGTATTCGGTGTTATTTTGTTTTACTTGACGCCTGGGAATATAGGCACATAGGTAGGTGTTATTGTTATTAAGAGCTATGGTACTACTACTATCTAAGTACTCAAATCACATCAACCTTTTCCTGATTGTTTAACCTTGAAGTTTATTTGTTTATATAAACACGTAAAAATTGATACAAAGGGGCACTCAGCTATATATGCACAACGCCAAATTCGGAGGAGCTGAGATACTTTCAGGGTGCACAAACCGAATCAGGTAATTTCCTTACAAGCGTTTGACCTAGAGATCTAATCCAAACAATAATGAAGCGACGTAAGGGATGCGGTCCGATAGTAGCCGGTGATTAAGAATGGGTTTATACACGGTTTTTTCCTCAGAATCCTGAAGCATATGTACATTATTTGTTTGTAATCACAGTTTTCCAACTCCCTTAAGATTCTCCTCATCCACTTATACCCAGTTTAAGCGCCAGATATTCGCTTTTCATTACCTCAATTTCGTTAATAGCATCCCTGTCGCCAGAAAGCAACGATTAGTACTTCCATGACCGTGGCTATATTAGTACATTTCAAGAGGGAGAGCTGATTTTCTCCACTCTCTACTGTACCAGGGTATTTGAAAGCAATGCATTGAAGCAATTATAGAAGTTTCATTACCATAGTACCCTGTCAGCCAACTTTAATTATAATTGTCAAATTTTTGTAGGTAATTCCTTTCATGCCTCATTTAATCGACTTAAATATTTTTAATAGTTAATATCATGAGTCAATTGAAGCTAGACCATCATGCTATAGGTCCTGGGTTCAAGGATGTGCACTGCTGAGGAGTCCCACAATAGGACGAAACGGTCTTCCAGGTTTTCTAGCTTCAATTGACTCATGATTTCAACTATTTGAAATTACTAGAATATCCGCGAAACCCCTTCTGATACTAATCAACGTATACTCACTAGTAACTGGCTTCAAGAGGTATTTTCTGAAGTTTCAGTGAGAAGCAGTAACCAGTGGAGTTCAACCGGGTATGTTGTGAGATAGTAACTCACTGAAGACAATCGTAGATGTGTTGCTCAATTTCGTGAATTGGTTGACGTTAGACATTGACACCATTGGATGTTGGCTCAATGGTCTAGTGGTTGAGCGTTCTCGCATGAGACCTATAGGTCCTGGGTTCGAATCTCGCGATGTGGTATCGTGAATACTCAAGATCCCTTTCTGTGATATTAAATATTTAATTTTTTCGGTTTTCACTTCTCTTTTTTTTCTTCTTCTTTAGATATTCCAATCTTCAACGTGAAATTATTCAATCGAAAATTCTACGACATACATTTGAATTACTTATCCATTTAATTCAATCCAATAATCTATCCTTATTAGATGAGAATGATTTATGTGGAAATTATAAATTTCATAATAATTATTTAGCTTTTGAATATTTATTTATTGAAACACAATATATCCAACTGATTTATAGTTTATTATTTGTATTCATAGCATATTTAAGTATACCAGTAAATAGAATACGTAAATTTACATCGGATCATATAAATAATGATACAACACGTACATTATTTCAATTTTATAATAATAATAATAATAATTCAACAATTGATTCGGAACAAGGTAAGTTATGGGAAAAAAATAGATATTATTATTACTCTTTTCTTTTATTATATATATATAGACTTGTTAGTATATCGCCTCGATTTACTTGGTCTATATGAAGTTGTTCAACTAAATCTTTATCTTGGAAGTCTGATCAGCCCTTGTGGTCTAGTGTGTGATGAAATCTCAGCACGGATACAGAAGACTCGACTAGCTTTTGCCAACTTGCGTCATTTATGGCGTAGGCGAGATATCCGTCTATCAACCAAAGGACGGGTTTACTGTACAGCAGTTCGTTCCGTCCTACTTTATGGCAGTGAAACATGGCCGATAAGAGTAGAGGATATACATAGGTTAGTAATATTTGATCATAAGTGTCTTCGAAACGTTGCTTGTATATGCTGGGTCCATCGAGTAAGTAACGCAGTTGTTAGGAAACGGGTACTAGGTAAGGATGGCTAATCCATTGATAAAGTGGTGAAACTTCATCAGTTGAGATGGCTTGGACACGTGTTACGTATGCCCAACCACCAACTGCCCCAACGTGCGATGTTTCATGATCTAGGAGTAGGATGGAAGGAAGCTAGGGGTGGCCAGATCGAAACGTGGCACAAACACATGAAGTCACTGACAAGTGGACTGAGCCATGTTGGTAGGTGTAGACTACCTGGTTGGGGACCGCGAGATGATAGCAACCGATGGTTAGAGACCCTGAACGACATGACTGAAAATCGTTTGCAATGGCGCGGTACATCCGCTCTTTGTGTTCTCCCAAATTCTAGTCTTCTGAATTCTTCTTGTTCCTTTCTTTTTTCTCTTTCCAAATTTATTCCACTGTGTTATACTCCTTGAATAACATCCACAAATCCTAATCTTTCCGATTACTGCTTATATTTTTACTACCTCTACCACTACGGAATTTGAATCGACAACTGCATCCTTTTGCTAAAGTGGTATGGCAACTCAAACTGATGTACGTACGTACGAAGTTCTACGTTGTTACTGACTGACTGAATCTTTAAAAAGTGGTTTTGAGTGCTGTTAGAGTTATGGTAGTGGTTATCACTTCCCGGTTGCCCACACCGTGCAAGGGTTCTTCTGGAGATACTTGAAAAGGAAATTGGATTAGAGGTGGTCTTAATGACATGAGAGCGTGACCGTAGTACCCAAGGGACAACTGTTTGAAGTCGGTCACACACAACATTTTTGTGAGTAATTTTTGTGTTAGCTCCGTACTTGATTAGACCTTACAATCGGAGACGGATATCCGTGGAATAAGGCGAGGTGTGTATTTTTAGGGTTGACCTTTTCTAACCCCAACCCTAGTTGTGGGGGTGGGAGCATCAGTGTCATGCTGGTTGTCTGGAGGAAACACCTTGCTGACGTCACACCTCTGTATAGTCAACAGGTGTGACAACTTGGACCGATGCAAATATGTGCGTGGTCCTACGTTGTAGCTGACTGACTGAATCTTTAAACAGTTTAATTCAAAAAGTGATAAAACTGTGAAGTTCCACCGACAGAATTAGTTAGTGCCTGTGTTACTTACTCTCGATCCCCACTAATTATCCGTTATACGTACACTATCGTCCTGGTTAGTGTAAAACAATATGTTGGTAAAAGTATAAGAATAGCATCTAAAGATATTATACTAGTCTTCATGCAATGAATCATATCAGAAGATGTTAACATCTTGATGGATTAATATTCATATTTCTCAGTGACATCATTGTTGTCATCTTTTATTCCAATCTTGATTTGTACTTACCATCAGATTTTGTTGTTGTTGTGATTGGTTTATTTCAAATGTGACTCGTTGAAAATCAGTTAAAAACTTACTTGTTACTTAAAATTTTAAATTCTACTGTGTCTCCACACAGAAAATGTAGCATTAGTCTTACTTTCATTTAAAATTAGGAATATGTGTAGCTGTTTAGTTTCTTAGTTGGATTATTTTATAGGAAAGTATATTATGTATTAAGCTTAGTATTCAATTTTTTACCGTTGAATATCAACAATTTAGCTGTATATTACTTATGAAAAGCAAACAACACTACTGTCATAGATAATGATTTTATTTCGCCTTGTGTTTGGCTAGTTAGTTAGTTAGTTGAATTGTTTGTTCCCGATAATGTACTTAGCCATAGCCTGGGCATTATATCTAAACGCCATAGATGCTACCATCTTGATTTTAACCCATTTTTTTCCGTGGAGGTAGCATTTTTCCCAGTATTATCGTCACTTAAATCGGGGTACAGTTCTCTTGCTTCCTGCCTTTTTGATAGTGGAGGGTATGGTAGTTAAAAGTCTTCGAGGACATAGTACTAGTTTTATTGAAGAATAGTTGCATCCTGTTCGTTCATTGTGTTTAGTTTTTTTTGCGCTCACTATTGTGTTAACATTTTCGTTCGCGTAGCTAGAGTCGGGTCAAAACAGTGACGATATTTATGTAATACACTAATAATTGATCCGGTTAATTGGAAATTGATAGTTTTGACGAAGCAGCCATATGCCACAAAAATCGAATCAGTTATCTATATATTGCAATATATCACTTAACGAATGTATCGTTTTGGGTTTTTTCTTTGGTTCTTTTGCAATTATTACTTCTGATTCATGGTTATGAATCTTTAGAAAGATTCAATTTAATTTACAATAGCTTTGATTATGCCGTTGTTGATATTTTGAGCAAATTTTTATTATTCTTAATTGGAATATATGTGCATTCTGTGCGCATCGCCTCGATATAGTTTTTTTTTAAATATAATAAATGATATATGGCTAACAGTAGAATCCAGGACGTCTTTTGTCCTATTTAAAACTCATCAACCAGACGGAACTACATTTCAGAGTCTATATTCACTCCGTAATCTGAATCCCAATGTTTTTCACTTCGAATTCCCACACATTATATACTGAGTTAGTGAGTTCATAATGGTTTTCAACTCTCCGATGCGAATGCATCCAGTTTACGAGTCCCGAAATGGATGAAAATTGTATCCTGGATTTCACTCCTTTTTTATTTACTTAAACACATAAACATTGGTACAACGAGACACCAAAAAATTATGCACCACACAAATCATTCGATTAATGTGAGGGCAGGGATACTGCCCGGGTACTCAAACCGAACCAGATGGTCTTGTTAGGGGGGGACACCCTGAGCCTTTGACCTAAAAGTCTAATACACAAGACAGTGGAGCAACGTAAGGTGATGTAGTCCCATGTTAGCCGGTGACCAACAATAGGTCCATAAGCCATTTGTTCTCTCAGGATACTGAAACTCGTGTGCATCATTGGGGTTGGAATCAGGGTTTTCAGACTCTCCTAGGCGGATTCTCCTTTTTCACTGCTAGTCACATTCCATTTATTCTTTATAAAGAATTGTTCCACATTGAATTCATTCATCACTATAATACATGAAAAGTAAGACTGTATATTCTGACTGGCTAATTGTTGTATCATAACTTACTTACTTACGCCAGTTACTCCTAATGGAACATAGGCCGCCGACTAGCATTCTCGCTCTCTTGTACCAATATTCATGTGTCCAAATAAATAAATAAATAAAATTCTCCAACTTGCTCTGTCCTGGGCCTTCTTTTCTAGTTCCATCCAGTTCTTGTTCATCTTTCTCATTGTCTATCTCCATTTCTCGGCGTAATGTGTTCTTTGGTCATCCTCTTCTCTCTTGGCCTTCAGGATTCCATGTGAGGGCTTGTCTTGTGACACAGTTGAGTGCTTTCCTCAATGTGTGTCCTATTCACTTCTTAATTTCTCCCTCCACCTAGAGTACCCCTGGGGGCTACTGCCAGTCCCAAGCCCGGATAAAGAAGGAGAGTTGGGCATAGGGTTAGCGACCCCATCCCGTAGAAAACCGACTCGCTAAAAAAACGCTAACCAGAAAAAAATTATAATTGTATCATAACGTATTTTATTTATTTATTTATTGAATGATTTATTTTTATTTTTTAAATCAGAAAATTCAACATTCAATATAAAAATTCAAAATACATTAACATTAATTATGAATTTATTACAATGGTCATTAAAATGTTTACGAAATAAAGAGAAAATTTGTTTAGCATTAATCAATGTACAATTTCTTAATCATAATCATAATAATAGTCATTCTATAAAACAATCCAAGAATAAAATCTATAATGAACAAATTAATCAACAACAATTTGGACAATCAATTATTCAATTATTGAATGTATGTTATAATTCCATTTGTTTTATTTCTTGTGTTTGTTGTGTGTGTGTGTCTTAATGTCTATTCTCTGTTTTATCAGAAAGGGGTTTTGTGGAGATTTTTTTTTAGAAATTTCACTAATTGAAATCATGAATCAATTGAAGCTAGACCAGCATAGGAAACCTGGAAGCACTGGATGGCCGTTTCGTCCTAGTATGAGACTCCTCAGCGGTGCACATTCACGATCCCGCATCCTGCGGGATTCGAACCCAGGACCTATCAGTATCGCGCTAGGCGCTTAACCAACTAGAACACTGAACCGACATCCAATCTGTTTGTTGTTGTTGTTGTCCGTTGTTTTATTTTTAAACAATTTACTTTAAATTAGTTAGTTAGCTACAATGTAGGACCAGACACATGATGATTATTTCGGTTGATTTTGAAATATCAACATTGTGTCCACTATGAAGCAGGTGGCAGGTAATTGTACTATTAAGAATATATTAACCTTAATTGTTGTGGACTGTCTTCATTCAGTTAATTATGATCCCAAAACATGGCACAAGTCTATGAAGTCACTAATACTTGGACTGAGCCATGTTGGTAAGTGTAGACTACCTGGTTGGGGACCGCGAGATGATAGCAACCGATGGTTAGAGACCTTGAATGACATGGCTGAAAATCGTTTGCAATGGCGCAAGTGCATCCACTCTTTGTGTTCTCCCAAATTCTAATCTTCTGAATTCTTCATGTAACTTTACTTGTTCTCTTCCCAAATTTATTTCACTGTATTATACTCCTTGAATAACATCTACAAACCCTAATCTTTCCTATTACTGCTTATACTCTTACTACCTTTATCACTACGGAATTTGAGTCGACAACTGCATCCTTTTGCTAAAGTGGTATGGCAACTCAAACTGATGTACGTACGTACGAAGTTCTACGTTGTTACTGACTGATGATCTCAAATGTGAAATATTTGCTCATCATATGACTTAAGCTCTACCTAAACGATTTCTCTCTCTCTCTCTCTTGTATAAACAATAGTGTTCTGTTAGATACGGAGAAAAATGAAGTAGCTACGTCTAACAGAGATGTATTTTGAATAGTGATGTAATATTTCACGATATATTTATGAACTGATTAGTTACTTATATTGTTATGTTCATTATATTCTTAATTTTTCTTTGCCTTGTTTTGAAATAAAATCATAGTTTGAATCATTCAATGAAAATCTACCAATTAATGAATTAAAACAAGCTTCATCTATCATATTCAAATGCCCTTTACAATTATTAAATTCTGTTGAGTAAGTAATAAAAGTCATATTTGTTGTTCAACTATTTCTTTTGTTCTTATCCCTTATTGGGATGTATTCTATTAACTTTGTCATGTAGAATTGTCTATGATATTTTCTCTTCTTTCTAAGGAATAAAACAATATTGTTTGTATGTGAAACAGACATTTTGTACAATTTGAAAACTGTGTACCCTTCAAGCGATTTATGGGCAAGTAACCTTACACATAGTAAGATTTAGTGCTAATTGGAGGATATTATCATTGCTAGATAGCATGGTATTAATTCTGAATATGTAACTTATTATCATATTAGTATTGTTTTCTTTTTTCCAAACAACTTTCATTGTATTTCACTATCTTCATACATTGATAGACTCTGATTGTTATATATTATCATGAAGTTAAAAACAGAAGTGTATTTACGTTAAAGCTAATCATTACCATCTTAGTTCAGATCACCCACTCTCATTACTTTATTAATTTCCATCAAGTGAATACTTGTTGGTGACAAGTACTGGTTGACGCATATCTTGCTACCACGGCGAACAGCATCAGTTCCCACAAGATTGGATGTACTCATGGTTAACAAGCACCAACTAGCATAAAATCTAAGTCATGCAGTAGTAGTTTCATTATATTAGTCAGAGTTTACTTGCTTTGTTTTGTTTTTTCGTCTAAATACTAGTCGAATTACTGCTGGTAAAGAAAATCAAAATGCTGAAATTCAAATGATGCAACGATTAACTCAACTTGGTGTCAGTTGTCTACGTGTTCAATTGCGTGGACTTATTGGTAGGTGTTAGTATTGGATATTTTTGAACTGTTTACTGAATACTAGCTCACTTTAAATGGACATTTTATGTATTACTGTAAAAATGTTTGTTAAGATTATCGAGTCTCACAGCTCACAACACATTCACACCAATACATAATCACATCCTCACTAGTTACTAATTTTAAGAGGTAAAATTCGTTGCTAGTGAGATTCAGTTGTCACGACTGACCATCAACGACATTGGAAAGCTTTTGTGCAGCAAAACGAAATGACCTGGATAAAATCCTGAGTTTGATTCCTGATTAGAATGAGACAGTTATCTAGAGCTTCCTATTTTCCAATGGTTTCTTCTAACTAAGGTCACTTCGTAGTGTCGACCGTTTTATTTAAACATTTACATGCAACTTTGCGATATGGCTAGAAATCTCCCAATTTAGTGACACGGTTGTGGCCATTTTTAATCTTCACCTAGTTTTTTTTCTCGAGTCTTAGAACAAACTTTCTTAACCATGCTCTCTATTGTTAGTTCACCACTAATATTGATTTTATGGTCTTGTCCATATGTTTTCTTCTCTCTCACACACACTGTACTAATGGGAAGCACACTTGAAGCGATCCACAACCGTATCACATCTTATGTTGTTTATATCGATCTTCACTTACTGGTCGACTTCATTTCACAATAAATACAAGTAGTCAGCTTAAGCTTTTCGCACTGTTACATCGTTTCTTAAACCTGTGAGATAATTTACGTGTTTTGAAAGGCTACTCAGTAGTTCTATTTGTCCTAATCTATGCAAAATGTAATAATGAATTACAGATATCCTTGAAGAGATCGATTGTGTTTGTCTGTTGACGCCACTAATTCTGCCAAACTGATGTTATACGTGAACTAATGATCACTTTAAGATAGAGAACTTAAATTAGTTCTTCATTATGCTGGAAATATCTTGAACATGTTTGATTACAGTGAATCATTCATCTTCATGTTTAAATATAGTCTACTAGTTTTTGCTGCTATCACATCTTTTGTACATCATATTATACATATATCTATGAATTCCATTACAATCATTTCTCGTTTCTTAAAAGTGTAGAGGAAAAAGAAACTCCTTCAAGTGTTGTGATAATTCTTTTCGAATTTTCCAATAATTATCTCTACAGCAAGTTGTAAATAATGTGTGAATGCGTGTTTGATTAACTTTGCATCATAAATAGTCAGTCAAAATAATACCCAACCACCGACTGCCCCAACGAACGATGTTTTATGGTGTAGGAGTAGGTTGGAAGAAAGTTAGAGGCGGTCAGACCAAAACGTGACACAAATCCATGAAGTCACTAACAAGTGGACTGAGCCATGTTGGTATGTGTAGATTACCTGGTTGGGATCCACGAGATGATAGTAACCGATAGTTAGAGTCCCTGAATGACATGGCCTACTTATGCAGAGACTGTTGTTACACTGGCTGTCTTTATCTGCATCTGTTCGTGTGTATGCGATAGGGAGGGCTAGGTCATCTGCGAAGTCCAAGTCGTATAATTGGTTCTGAGCTGTCCATTTTATGTTCAAATCTTGATGAGGTGTCCTTCTTTCCAGTCCATCGGCACTTGTTCCTCCTCCCAAATCTTCTTGAATAGAAGGTGAAGCATGTTTGTAGTTACTTAGATGTCTGACTTCAGTGCTTTCAGCTGGTATGTTGTCTGGTCCTGCTGCTTTCCCGCTCTTGATTTGTCTGATGGCCATCCTGACTTCTTCCGTCGTTGGTGGGTTGACATCTATAGGAAGATCTGTGTGTGCTGCTTCGATGTCCGGTGGATTCATTGTAGCCGGCCTATTCAGGAGTTCCTCGAAGTACTCAACCCATCTGTTCCGCTGTTCTTGAAGTTTAGTGATTGCCTTGCCTTCTTTGTCTTTGACCGGTCCCTCTGGTTTATTATATTTCCCTGCTAGCTTCTTTGTTGTATCGTAAAGCTGTTTCACATTTCCTTCTCTTTCAGCTTTTTCCACCGTCGTTGCTAGTTCTTCCCCGCATTTCTGCTTGTCGTCTCTAATGCTCTTCTTCACTTGCTTGTTTGTTTCCATGTACCCAGCTTATACTTAGACTTTCTCTGCTCGTGTTCGGCTGTTGTTAATTGCTATCTTCTTGTTTTTCTTTTCTTTGATCCTGTCCAGTGTGTTTATAGAGATCCATTCCTTATGATGATGCTTCTTGAGGCTCAGAACCTCTTGACAGGTTGAAATTAATGCTTCTTTGATACCTTTCCAATTGTCCTCCATAGTAGTTTCTTCTTCCTTCAGTAGATCCTGTAAGGCTTGGAACCTGTTGTTGAGAGCTATCTTGAATTCATTGAGTCTGTCAGTATCTCGAAGGAAAGTTGTATTGAACCTTTGTAGTGCCGTTTTTCCGGTTGTCCAGTTCTAGGTGGTGATCTGAAGCTATGTCAGCTCCTCTCCTAATTCTCATATCTTCCATTGTCCTTCGGATTTTTTTTATTGATGCAAATATGTTCTATCTGGTTCTCTGTGGCGTGGTCCGGTGAGATCCTTGTAGCTTTGTGTATGCGCTTGTGTGGAAATATTGTGCCTCCTATGACCAATTTGTTGAATGCACATAGATTCGCAAATCTTTCCCCATTTTCGTTTCTTTCTCCCAGTCCATGTCGTCCCATAATATCTTCATATCCAGTGTTGTCTATCCCGACTTTGGCATTTAGATCTTCCATTAGAATGGTGAGGTCCTTTCTTGGGCATTTCTCTATGATTGACTGCAGCCGCTCGTAGAACTGATCTTTAATGTCGTCGTTGCTATCATTGGTGGGTGCATAACATTGGATAATATTCATTAAGATCCCCTCCTTCTTTGTTTTGAATGATGCTTTGATGATTCTGGATCCGTGGGATTCCCATCCTACAAGTCCATTTCGTGCTACTTTGGACAGCATTAGAGTAACTCCCTGAGTGTGTGGAATATTTTCCTCCTCGTGACCGGAGTACAGCAGCATCTCTCCTGTATTTAGCCTTTGTTATCCAACTTGGGTTCAATGGGTTTCGCTGATTCCCAGTACTATCAAATTGTATCTCCTCATTTCCGTTGCTATTCGACTGGTCTTCTCGGTCTCCCACATTGTTCGGACGTTCCATCTACCTATAAAAGTTGTTGCTCTAGTTGTTAGAAAGGGCATCGGCCTCGTGGCTTCCGAAGGAACTCGGCTTTCACCATGAAGCATCATAATTCTTCTAAATGAAGACCTTCTAACTCTCAGGGCAGAATTCAAATTGTTTGAATTATTTTTTTCTGGTTAGCGATTTTTTTTAACAAGTTGATTTTCTACGAGATGGGGTCGCTAACCTCATGCCAAACCCTCCTCCTTTACCCGGGCTTGGGATCGGCAGTAACTCTAGAAGAGCTACAGGCAAAGTTGCTGTATTCCATTGCTAGGCTACAATCCGATTTTATTAATATTACACATTAGATTGTTTAAGATTTTATTTCTATCAAATTGACGTTATTTTTTATATGTAGGCATAATTGAACAGTCGACATATTTATTATGGAAACATTTAAGCAGTCTCATAAACAATCCTAATGCTGTTATCGGTGAAAACAATAAAGATGCTCCGTTACATCAATCCTTACAATCCTCACATGGTATTCGTAATCTGTCTACCACTAATTGCATTACTTCTCCAATGAAATCCTCTTTAAAACCATTGTCGACTTTAACCACTATCAGTACTCCAACTAAACGTAATGCATTAATGAATACAGCATTTAGTCGGGAAAATAACAATATACTTCAAAAGAATATGTCTTGGTTACGTAATCATTGTGAACATTTGGTACAAGACGAAATAATGGAAATGCTTAGCCAGTTAACTAAGGTAATTATTCTACATCAATTTCATTTTCTTTTCTTAAATTCAATTCTCCAGTTAATCATAAATTACTAAAGAAAAGTAATGGGATTATTGATTGTACAACCCTTGTATTAACATTTATAATTGTTTCTATGCTATTCAATAATATTATTATCTTCAGCTGCAAAGTTGAACTATTAACGTCAGAGTTAACGCGATGACTGAGTCTAACATAAATTACTCTTCAACCAAACTTGTACCAAACCCACAACTATTAAAAAGACAAAAGAATGTGTTCCCCTTTCGATCGACAATAATACAGGGGAGAAACGTCAATAATTATAGAATATCTTGAGGATTAGCTATTTCAGAATTCCAGTTTCATAGTGCGTCGTCAACGATACGCGCGCAATCAAAGGATTAAAAAGTATTATTAAAATCCCTTTTTTCGTTTGGTCCGAACAGAATGGGGAAAAAATTCTTTTCCTAATATATGATCCATAAATGAGAGCTTGTTTTTGAAAGCATATATTTAGATGTGACCTAGTCGCTAAACCACCATACATTCAAAAGTTATACCACAGGTATGAAACTTTCGCCATCTATTTCGATTAAAAACACTCAAATGGTACTAGTAGCTCTTATACAAACATTATAACTCTATAATTAGTATATGAGTTATACTCAGTCAGTCAGTCAGCTACAACGTAGGACCAGGCACATGTATGCATCGGCCCAGGTTGCCATACCTCATTAGCACAGCAAGATGAACACCGGATTCATAGCAGTGGTTAGGTCAAAGGTGGTAATATGTAAGAGAAAGATTGCATATAGAGATATAGTACAAGAAGAAAGAATTGGTTCGTAGAAAGAAAGATATGAAGCGATTTTAATCTCTTAGTTTAAGGGAAGACAGGGAGTGTATACACCGACGCCATTGTGATCGATTCTGAGCCATGTCACCAAGAGTCTCCAACCATTGGTTACGACAGTCACGCGGACCCCAACCAAGTAGTCTGCATCTACCAACATGGCTCAGACTAGAAGTTAGTGACTTCAAGCACTGATGCCACGTTTTGGTTTGGCCGCCCCTAACTTTCTTCCAACCATCCCCTACACCGGTTAGCATTGCCTGTCGTGGTAATCGGTGTTCAGGCATACGTAATACGTGAGTTATACTACTGTCATTATTATTATTTTTTAATAAACTCATTCGTTTACACTAAGTAATATAATCTGTATGCAAAACTTCATCATATATATATCAGTACATAAATTGAAATTCTGATCCAATTATCCACTTCTTTGATTATTCATATTGCGAAAAAAAACCGAACAGATATAAATAATACTGATTCTAATACAAACTATATTTGTCAACCCGATCAAATCAGCTTCACAAGACTAAATCTCTACTTTTGTTCAAATTCATCATAGACATACTGGTGGAAATAACGTCCTCGTCGACTGTCAGTCAGCAACAACGTAGACCTTTGTACGTACGTTGACTGAATTTTCGGGCATTGATCTCCTTCCTACCAGGAGGTCTACTTATCGATTTAAAATACACAGATGATATAGTCCTGTTTGGCGAAGACGCTGATAAAATGCAGTCTTTTGGTAGCACTAAGTAACAATGCCAGAATATTTGGGATGCGCTTCTACCCCTCTAAATGTAAATTGTTGCTTCAGGACTGGCCTGCACCAACACTGTAACTAATCGGGAGTGAAGTAGTCGAACGCGTTGACAACTTCACTTATCTTGGAAGTCTGATCAGCCTTAATGGGTTGATGTCTGACAAAATCTCAGCATGGATTCGAAAAGCTCGTCTCGCTTTTGCCAACCTACGTCACCTATGGCGAAGGCGATATGTCCGTCTATCAGTACTGCGCAACAGTTTGTCCTGTTTTAATTACACCTGCAAAACGTGGTCTTTAAGAGTAGGAGATACTCGTAAGTTACTAGTATTCGATCACAGACGTCATAGAAATATTACTCGCATCTGTTGGGATCACCGGGTAAGTAATAGTGAGGTTAGACGGAGGGTATTAGGTAATGATGATAAATCACTTGATGAGGTTGTTAATCTTCATCAACTGAGATGGTTGAGCCACGTGTTACGTATACCTGGACATCGTTTACCACTATATGCAATGCTGACTAGTGTTGGAGACGGTTGGAAGGACGTTAGGAGCATTGAAGCAACTACTATGAATTTGGTGTTCATCTTGTTGTGCTAATGAGGTGTAGCAACTTGGATCGATGCATATATGTGCCTGCTCCCACGTTGTAGCTGACTGAAATGAATTGAAGTCATGTGGACGTGCCTACTGTACTTCTAATATTAATAAATCTATTGTGATTTTTAAGAAGTTTGTTAATCTTGTAGAAAGTATATAAACACTTCAATTTCTTTGAATTTTCTGTAATAAGTTATTTAATTTTATCACCTGGTTAACAAAGTTTCTTAATATCGTTGATGGAAGAAAATATAAGTGTTCAAGACACTGATAATCTATAAAATCTTTAGTACAATAAACACTGTTCAAGTAACAATAATGTAACTCATGATGATCATTATAATAACCGCTGAAGCCTAGGGTAAATACCACTAAGCCAGGGTACATGCGATCCAGCACAAAACTAGGTGTATGCTTCATTATATATTTTTGGGTTATGGTAATGATCCTTCAGCAGGTTCACCTACGAAAACCGTGTTAAGATTTTTACTTCCTCTAACTAGTTAAATTAGATCATCTCAGCATCAGTTGAGCGCCAAAGCCACTACAACGACACCAATCCAACAATCTTACTAAACCATTCAATCGGTAGTAGCGACGGGCGGTATGAAATCATGATCGGTGATTTGCCTAAACTGAATTAAATTAAACGCTCGGTTCTTAAACTTTCAGTTGAACAATTGAATGTTAAATGTTTTAACAATTAAATACAACATATTTTGCTTTCTATTTTATTCAACATTTTAGGCTGCTTATTTAAAACAAAATCAACGGTTATTTATACAAGTAATGCATAATCGTTTAGAAAGAATTATACAAAAGCAATTGAACAACAATCCGATAACATGAAATAATAATCATAGTAATTATGACTATTTACTGTTAAACATATGTTAACTGTAAATTATTTATGTATATTTTACTATTCGTCTTTGTGTATACTAACCAGTGGGTGTTAGTGTTTGGGCTTTTTTTTTATATTTTTGTACTCTTCATTTTAAAAAAAAAATGAAGCGAAATAAACGTTTTACACCGATTTACTGTATCAATCAGTCAGCTGCAACGTAGGATCAGGCACATATGTGATTTACTGTATGTCGAACAGTTAAATACATGTGTAGTGAATGACGACTTTGAATGAATCAACCATGCAAGTTATTCATTTATTGTATTAAGTTTTCTTCGTGCTCATGTCAAATAACCTTGGCTGTTGCTTTGACAAGGTAATCAGGTTGGTTTACAGTGATGTCCTAATCAAGCTGTATTGTTCCTTTAAGTACTAACATCCTAGGCAAGTCTACTGGAGATTAATATCAGCAAATTTATGGTCTGAGAGCGAGGTTCTACTGCCAACTGTACTAGGGATGTAGCAGCAATAAAATGTTTGTCTCAGACAACTAGCGCCTACAGTGATGCGGCATCAAAATGAGGATCGTTAGCAAGCGTCTGCACAAAAGTCAGTCAGCAACAACATAGAACTTCGTACGTACGTACATCAGTTCAAGTAACCGTACAATATTAGCACGGAGATACAATTGTCGATTCAAATCTCGTAGTGGTAGAGGTGGTAAGAGTATAAGCAGTAATCGGAAACATTAGGGTTGGAAGATGTTATTCAAGGAGTAATTTGGAAAGAGGACATGAAGTATTCGGAAGATTAAGATTTGGGAGAACATAAAGGGTGGATGCATCTGGGCCATAGAAATTAGGAAGAAGCACTGGAAGTGGATAGGACACACATTGAGGAAAGCACCCAACTGCGTCACAAGACAAGCCCTCACATGGAATCCTCAAGGCCAAAGGAAAAGAGGAAGACCAAAGAACACATTACGCCGAGAAATGGAGATAGACATGAGAAAAATGAACAAGAATTGGATGGAACTAGAAAAGAAGGCCCAGGACAGAGTGGGTTAGAGAATGCTGGTGGGCAGCCTATGCTCCATTAGGGGTAACAGGCGTAAGTAAGTAAGTATCTGCGCCATTGCAAACGATTTTGGGCCATGTTACTCAAAGTCTCTAACCATCGGTTGCTATCGTCTCGCAGATCCCAGTTTGCACGAATATTAATACACATTACCTTGTCTCACAGATTATGAATAGTTGTCCTTATTTTCGACAATTCACTCAATATGATTTAAGTAAAAGTCAATTACTGAAAGACTTTTATGTATGTACTTTTATATTACATGAGTCAAAATATACAATTTTTCTTTAGTGATAAATACATGCACAATGCATTCAGATTATGAAAGATGAAACATTCATTGAATGTCTGATTTTATCTAAAAAAAATGTACATTAATTATCATTTGTTAATTTACATATTGGCAATCAACCATTATTTTTTTTGTATATTCATCTACTTTTCCAACTTGATTTATACTCCATTTTTCATTTTCGGTTGAATTTTTGTAAAACCACAAGTACTACTGAAATATTTATTACCAACTTCCATTGGTTTTTCTGCAGCTTGTGGATTGACAATTTCAAGACCCTATAAAGACAAAATACCATTTAAGAAATTATTATTATTATGAAGTGAAATGAATAAAAATTCAGAACCCCCTCCCCCCCCTAAAAAAAGAAGAATTGATATATCAGCAGGTAAATCAGCACAGAACAACAACAAGAGTAAATTTAGATTTCCTCTATCTAACAGAATATGATCTCTAGTCTATTTCAAAATAACCATTTTAGATCAATGTCATACTTAAACTATGTAAAACAATGAATGTAATGAAATGATATTGATGATGTAATATTTGTATGTTAGCAGAATATAGGATTATATTGGGGCACGCTGATTGACTATTTCTTCTTAACCAATCAGCGCCAGTGGATAGTTGGAGAAGACTCTACAATCTTCTCATATGAGGACTATAAATAGACTGCCCCCAAATGCTCTGGTATGGCCGAGAGTAGGGCGGGTCTGCCCTCACTGTCGAAGTGCTCTCACACGGCCACACGTATATAGCCTCTGCCAGGGAAGTCCTACTCACTGCCTTCTCATGGCGGGGGTGTTGTTTACGGAAATGAGATGACGAAAAGCGAATGTCCGGCGCTTTAAACCAGATCCCAAACCAATGGTGCACATGGGCTCCAGTATTCTGCGGGAACAAATGGTGTATGAACCAATCTTTGGTCACCGGCTACCATGGGAATGCATCTCCGCACGATGCTACACTGGATTGTGGGTCATACCTTTAGGTCAAAGGTTCGGGATGTGGCTTCTTAAGAAAACCACCTGCTTCGGTCTAGGCACCCGGTCAATATCCCAGCTCTCACGCAAATCGAATGATTTATGTGGTGCATATCTATCTGGTGCGCTCTTGTACCATTATTTATGTGTTTAAATAAATATAAATAAACTAGTGTTTTTTTATTATCGTGCTCCCCTACTTCCATCTACCCTTGTTATTTAGAATATAATTTCGTTCCTGTTCAACTGTGTTCTGATTTGAGGATTGTGTTGAGTGAATTCGTGTTCAAGATTATTAAGCGATAGGAGTAGCTGAGTCGTGATAAGAGAAATTATAATATTGTGATTACTTAACAACATCATAGCAATAAAAAGATACAAAAAAAGCTGCATGTTTGCAATAGAAGGTCCGTAAAACGTACACGTTATTAATTCTTATCATTTCTTAATGAGACTATTACCATTTGAGATAAATACAGTCAGTCAGCTACAACGTAGGACCAGGCACATGTGTGCATCGGTCCAGGTTGTCATACCGCATCAGCACAACAAGATGAACACCGGATTCATAGCAGTGGTTAGGTCAAAGGTGGTAATATGTAAGAGAAAGATTGCATATAGAGATATAGTACAAGAAGAAAGAATTGGTTCGTAGAAAGAAAGATATGAAGCGATTTTAATCTCTTAGTTTAAGGGAAGACAGGGAGTGTATACACCGACGCCATTGTGATCGATTCTGAGCCATGTCACCAAGAGTCTCCAACCATTGGTTACGACAGTCACGCGGACCCCAACCAAGTAGTCTGCATCTACCAACATGGCTCAGACTAGAAGTTAGTGACTTCAAGCACTGATGCCATGTTTTGGTTTGGCCGCCCCCTAACTTTCTTCCAACCATCTCCAACACCGGTTAGCATTGCACGTCGTGGGAATCTGTGTTCAGGCATACGTAACACGTGGCCCAACCACCTCAGTCGATGAAGATTAACAACCTCATCAACTGATTTACCATCATTCCCTAATACCCTGCGTCTAACCTCACTATTACTTACCCGGTGATCCCAGCAGATGCCAGCAATATTTCTAAGGCATCTGTGGTCATTTTAGATTGTTTTGCTATTACAACATACTGAGGTAATTGGCTTTTGAAAGTTGGACATGTTCAGTCGGTTACTTCAAAAGCTTTCTTAAACTAGAAGTGATGTTCTGTATGCTTACATATCGCCTGGATTCTGTACCAGCTAGCATGAAAGTAAATTGTGAAACGGTTACAGATAGCCAAACAAACTAGTCAATAAATTCACAGACGGTTAAATCTATATGTGATGAGAGTTACAAACGTTTTGGTTTGATTTCATAAGATATCAGTGATCAGCTGGCAGAGGGTGAAATTGACATAATAGGCTGATTAAGTTCGAATTTTTTTATAATTAAACTTTTAAAATTGATTCTGTGATACAGCATTAATCTGTGTATCGGTCTTACTCCCTGATTTGTATGAAATCCATTAATCATGATGAACACAGTACTACTAGTGGCTTATGATGTTCTGCAAAATATAATAAACATTTTACTAGAATGGATAATTAGAAAATTAACTATAATCTACATTTAATGAAGTAAAATGAAAGCGTAGAATACAAATTGGATAAATATTTTACCTGTAGTGGAGTGAATGCAATCGATGATGAAGTACCAGCGACATGTTTACGTACAGTAGAATTCCCACCCCAACTTGCAGCACCCAATGCAGTAGTAGGCATAGTGGACATACCACCAAATTTGGATAATTTCTGTTGTAATGCTTTGCTTACACGAGCTTTTGTTTTTGAATCAGCCTGAGGAGCACGTAAACGTCCTGCTATACCACGTTGACCAAGTGATCCTAATGAAAAGCCTAAATCACTTTGATAAGCATCATCAGTGATTTCACCAAATTGTATTCGATTTGCTGATCGTCTTAATTCACTCATACCTAAACGTTCCTTCATTTTTCGATAACGTCGACCACCTCGTTTTCTAGATAAAGCAAAATGAATAATAATCTTTACATGTAAAGTTTCAAATGATGAAAACCAACTGAAGACAAGTTACCAGTCATTGAAAAATAAAAGCATCTAATGTATAATACAAGTTCTAAGCTTTAGGTGATGCTATCGAATTTGTCGAACCGAAGTATGCAGAATGGAAATCAAACCAATCAAATGATTAAGACATGAGCATTTTATAAGTATTAACTAAGTAACTCTTCCAAAACCACAGCTCTACTGTAACTTTAAATCCAAGTACAAGTTAGTACTAAAATGCTAAGCAAATCGAAAAAGGATGAAGTGTGGTGTTAGAATTTGTAAATTAATATTTGAAGATCGATCGATGTAGTTAGTTAGTCAGTCACAACATAAAACATGTACGTATGTGAATCGGTTGAAGTTCCTATACCCCATTAACACAGACAGAT
Organism: Schistosoma haematobium; assembly: GCF_000699445.3. Taxonomy (NCBI): domain Eukaryota; kingdom Metazoa; phylum Platyhelminthes; class Trematoda; order Strigeidida; family Schistosomatidae; genus Schistosoma; species Schistosoma haematobium. The sequence goes on along the minus strand of NC_067196.1, from coordinate 90,467,335 downwards.
GAATTTGTCGGGCCAAATCTTAGAATAGTAGACATGGTAAAAGAAAGGATTAGGCATCGAAGATACTACTCGAAAAGAAAATATACATTAGTGAAACAACTAAGGTTATGAGGAATTCAGTATTTCGGGAAGACAAATAATGGATGCACTCGCGTAATTCCAAACTATTTAAGTCATACCATTTAAAGTCTTTAACTATTGGTTACAATAATCACTCGCACCACAACCAGGTGGTCTATCTCTATCAGTCCAACTGTCAGTGACTTCATAGACTGATACAGTTTCGGTTTGGCTGCCTTTAAGTTTCTTCGAGCCTACTTCTGCACCAGAAAACATCACCTATAGAGGTAGAGACTGTTAAACTGAGTTGTGTTGTCCAGTGCAAACCACTTGGTTAGGATTGGGACGATTATCGTTGGAGACGTTGAATGACACAGTTCAAAATCCGTTGCAACAACGTAAATGTATTCGTTTTTTTTCTTCAGTTTTACAATGATTTTATACCTTTTATTATGAGAATTCATCCACTCTCCTCGAATTATATTCACTATGCCTAGTGTTGTTTTTTACTATCACTGGCACTTCCTACTTTTCGTACTTTGGTATATATCCAGATAATTTCATGTAGGTGAGTTATGGAAACTGACAGCAATGAATCTGTATGATAGGTTTTACATTGTTTATGATCGACTGACATTTCTAGTGACTTGATGTTGCGACAGGGAGGTGGGACTAATAGAATGAACTCAACTATTAAATTACTTTAATATCCATAAAAACCCTCCTCTGATTATAATCATCATATGCTCACTAGTGACTGGCTTCAAGATGTATATCCTGGAGTTCTAGTGAGAAGCAGTGACCAGTGGAGTTCAACCGGGTCTGTTGTGAAATAGTAACTCACTGATGACAATGATGGATGTGTCGCTCAATTTCGTGGATTGGTTGAAATCAGTCATTAACACTGTTGGATGCCGACCGGCTCAGCGGTCCAGTGGTTAAGCGCTCGCGCGCGAGATTGATAGGTCCTGAATTTGAATCTCGTGAGGCGTGATCGTCGATGCGCACTGCTAAGGAGTCCCGCAATAGGACGAAACGACCGTCCAGTGCTTCCAGGTTTTCCATGGTGATCTAGCTTCATTTGACTCATGATCTCAACCATTGAAATTAATAATTATGAATTAAAATGAGAAAAAAAAAAACGAAAACTTACTTAGCAGGTGGATCGATTGGAGCTGGTAAAGCTTTAATTGTTTTTACTGGAGGTGGTTCTTGCCATTTATCAAATTTTCGTTCAATTTCTAATAAAAACTTTTCACCAACATGTCCATCCTTTAATATTAAAATAAATTAAAACAAAAATTAAAATGAATAAAGACACAAAAAAGGGGGAAAAGAAAAGTGATTTGAAGTATATATATATATATACACTCAATAGAACAATAAATAAATCAGCATAAATGAATGGTGGCTAATAGTAGAAATTTAGGCTGTGTGTTTCGTTCTATTTGAGATTCGTCAAAACAAACAATATAAAAATAAACTAAATAAATTTAATTTTATAAAAAAAAAATAACATAAAATTACTCAAAATATTGCTCTTATGTGATAAGACAATGAAGTGAGATCTTGAAATTTCATCAGTTCATTGTATCGTTGTTGCTATAACGCTCAGTTTTACTTCGTCTAATGTTATAACGATTGGGTTTCCACGTTCACATGGATGGGACGTCAAATTACCTTAAACAATTATCTACACTAGATTCCCTCCCAGTGTCTATTCTACAGGATTTTAATAAAACTCAGATGATCAGGAACACGTGATTAGCCTGACCACAACGTAAATATATTTCTACACCAAAACCTGATACAATTCAACAACAATGAACAATCAATAATAAGTGATTAATAATAATAAGGATAAGGGAATATATAAATTATCTGACACCTGTCAGACTAATCAGACAACCAATCATTATCATTCTCGCCCACAAATAAGTTATGATTTGGATCTTACTTTTACTTACGCCCGTTACTCCCAAAAGGGTATAGGCTGCCGATCAGCATTCTCCAACCCACTCCGTCCTGGGCCTTCCTTTCTAGTTCTATCCAATTGTTGTTCATTCTTCTCATATCAGTCTCCATTACTCGGCGTATTGTGTTCAATGGTCATCCTCTTCCTTAACCTTGAGCATTCCAATTCGGGGCTTGCCTTGTGATGTAGTTGGGTGCTTTCCTCAATGTGTGTCCTATCCACTTTCAGTGCTTATATCTGATTTCTTCCTCCACTGGAATCTGGTTTGTTCTCTCCCACAGTAGGTTGTTACTGATAGTATCTGGCCAACGGATCTGAAGTATTTTGCGTAGACAACTGTTAATAAACACCTGTATTTTCTGGATGATAGCTTTCGTAGTTCTCCAAGTTTCCACCCCATACAGTAGAACTGTCTTGACTTTTGTATTGAAAATTCTGACTTTGGTGTTGCTTGACAGTTGTTTTGAGTTCCAGATGTTCCTCAGTTGTAAATGTGCTGCTCTTGCTTTTCCGATCTGCGCCTTCACATCTGCATCAGATCCACCGTGTTCATCAATGATGCTGCCTAGATATATAAAGTGTTTTACATTTTCCAAAGCCTTTATGCTTTGAGCTCCTTTATAATGCTTAAATATCACTGTTAAATAATTCTGCATAGTTTACATGTACACTAGTCAATAATTCGACAGAAATAGCATTAAAGAGCAATAATCTGAAAACTACAGTCAATTATTCTTAAATAACGTAGAATATATGAATCAATTCAAGTTGCCACATCACATCATATCAGTACAATGAGGATGAAGTTATCAAAACAAAGGTCATAGTTGAAGAAATAAAAGTATCAATGGAAGTAGAAAAGACTAGGGATAAACAATATGATTTGAGAAGAATGAATGAATTCATAAAATAAAAGTTATGAATTAATTAATTAATTAGACAGAGTTAATACATCTGTCCTAATGGTTTCACATTAAAAAGGGCGTACATTAATAAGAGTGACGATCGAAAATGCAAAAATTATCAAAGGTGAGCATTTAAAGGGGGAATAACACATTTATTGGTGTGAAATATGTTCCATTCACCTTCTACCCCTTTATCTTACGAAAAAGAAAAAGGTAGTTTTCTAAACGTCCAATGAAGAGTCTGTTTTCAACGAATACTGTAATGTTTTTGAATCTAATAACAAATAGTTATTCTTATTAGCCTCGTACATCTACTTTGAACAGTTATGCAATAGTTTATTTAGAAAGATGTTTCCGAAATCCCTGACATGGCTCAAAATCGTTTGCAATGGTGCAGGTGCATCCACTATTTGTGTTCTCCCAAATTCTAATCTTCTGATTCCTCCTTGTCTCTTTTTTTTCTCTTCCCAAATTTATTTCACTGGATTATACTCTTTAAATAACATCTCCAAACCCTAATCTTTCCGAATACTGCTTATACTCTTACTACCTCTACCACTACGGGATTTGAATCGACAACTGCATCTCTGTGCTAATGTGGTATGGCAACTCGAACTGATGTACGTACGTACGAAGTTCTACGTTGTTACTGGCTGACTGACTGATGAAGGTTTGGTGAATCTTACTTTGAATAAGTTTTAAATGTTAAAAACATGTCTTTCTTTCAAGGTTAAAAAGTCATACTTGGCATTTTTTATTATATGTATTCCCGAGAACACAGTCTTTTGTACTCTTCATAGGCGAAACTAAATGAACTTTTATTCTGTCGATTGTTGACATCTGTGATAATAAGGATCGAATTACTAGGCTTTATTTAACATGAATTAAATGAACAGATGAGACTTATTAGACGGATCTGATGCAATTATTATCATACCATTATTAAGTATGTATGTACGTAAGTCAGATTATCATTTATTCTAGTGAAATCAGACTCAGATTAATGTTCGACAAGCAGAAGCGTTCAAATAGTTTAGCTTAAATTATAAACTCCACTACAACAATATCTTCCAGATGATTTCGCTGCAGAAGAGGTAGAAGTTTATCATTCCAAAAGCGTTGCATCAAGCTGTCATCATATCATAACTCATAACTGATTTTTCACACACAGCCAATAGGTCATTGACACTTCATTTTGATGTTAATGATTTTTAATAGTTGAGATCATAAGTCAAATGAAGCTAGATCACCATGGAAAACCTGCAAGCACTGGACGGCCATTTCGTCCTATTGCGGGACTCCTCAACAGTGCGTATCCACGATCCCGCCTCACGAGATTCGAACCCGGGACCTATTAGTCTCGTGCGCGAGCACTTAACCACTAGACCAATGAGCCGGTTGGCATCCAATGGACAGTGTTAATGTCTAACTTCAATTAATCCAAGAAATTGGGCGACACATCCACCATTGTCATCAGTGAGTTACTATCTCACAACAAACCTGGTTGAACTCCACTGATCACTGTTTCGCATTGCTGAGTACCACAATAGGAAGAAACGGCCGTCCAGGTTTTCCATGGTGGTCTAGCTTCAATTGACTCATGATCTCAACTATTGAAATTACTACAATCTCCACAAAACCCCTTCTGTCAATAATTTTTAGTCATTTGTTATTAACACCTTCATATTTTTAATCTATTCTTCATCTTTCTTATACTCATCAAGTGGGCGATTATCTTCCACATATTTCTTTTTATTTCATTATTTTTATTTTTCTGTCATTACACAGTCAATTTTTGAACCTTGAAATTGTGTAATAGGCACAAGTAGGTAAGCTACTTAGACATTTAAAATTCAGACCCAAACATGGTAACTCCTCAATTTAAAATGGCGATTTACTTTTAACAGTAAAATAATACTGACAATATATTAACTGAGTGAATATAATAAATCGTAAGGGGGTAACATCAATTTAATATAGGTGTAAATGTTATATTATGAAATTTTCGTAACATAGTTTGAGATTTTTAGGTGTATATATTGAAATTGTCTGCTATTCCAAGTGAAAAGTCTAGTTTCGATGTTTTCGTTGTGCTCTGCAACCAGTTTGATACATATTGCTATCTCCTTATACTTGCTTTCCAAGTGCTGTTGCCGGGTTTCCACAACAGACTGTTTAATTTTCAATCTATTTAAACAATTCCCTTTTCAAAGCACTAATAAATTTCCATATACTTGGATTAGCGCTACTAATAAGTTGGCTAAAGCCTCTATACCACCACCTTTCGACCACGTTATTAGTTTTAAGAAGGTCTTCCAAAACAGAGGGTAAGTTGAACATATTTCACACTATTAAAAATGTTATTATCTCTTTTAATGTTCATCTTTATTAATATGCGCATTTTTTGATGATCGCCCTTATAATTGTGCCCCTCACTCGCTCTCCTGTTCCCGTCCTTTTAAATGGATACTGTCTCATTGTGACCGATTCTGAGCCATATCACCTAACGTCTCCAGACGTTGCTTACGGTAACAGCACTGACCCTAATCATGTAGTCTGCATCTACCAAACTCAGTCAATGACTCCACAGAGTGACATCATGTTTCGATATAGGGGTAACTATCCTTCTAACTAACCTTCTTTAATAAAAAAAGAAAAGAAACTTACGGGAGATTCATGAAATAAATCTACTCGTGCTGCTAACGCCACTTTATTTGCTATCAATCGAGCAGCTTTAAGCCGTAAATCTGGAGGTAATTTTTGCACAATTTCTGAATTGAAAATGTAACCTGTATGTGGTAGAACTGATGTATTACTAAATCCGGACAATAGACGCTTTTGTGCACCCAGCACAAGTATATTACACGATGGCATTTTAGTAAGTGCAGTTAGACCACCAGCATGACCTATTTTTTAACAAAGAAATGATGAATAATAGGGAATCAGTTTTAATAACCATTCTTTATGACAAATGGAATATTTGTTATTGAGATCAAAAGCTGACCCAAGTTAGAAAACTACTGAGCAGTCGTCTTGTCCCACTATAGGACCCCCTAACAGTGGGCATTCAAGACCACTTCACCGGGGTTCAAACCCAAGACCTGTCTCGCACGCGACCGCTTAACCTCTAGATCATTGAGCCGCAACCCAATAGCGTTCTAGTGAAAAATCAAGACCAGTGGAGTTCAACCGTGTCGGGTATGAGTCAGTCATTCAACTAAGGCAATTAAAGATGATCACACAATATTTTGAACTGACTGAAGTGACATACATGTAAACCATTGGATCACGGCTTGGTGATCTACAGCTCATCGCGCAACCTGAAGGTCCCGCGTTCGATCTCTGTTGGGGTTGTGGATGTGTATTGCTAGAGTTCAATACAAAAATGAAACAGCTGTCTAAAGCTCCAAAGTTTTTAGTAGTTGTTTAAATTAACTCGACTAGTGATCTCTGTAATTATCAACAATCAGCTGCTAATTCGGAAAATTTTATTAGAATCATTTAAATATCAACTAAAGTATAATCCTTGATCTTAAATCTTTCTATTCACTCATCAAATGAATTGTTATCTGTCAGTCGGTCATTTTAGCTCAAAAAACAACTTAACTCAAACATATTTTACACATCACTTGAAACGAATAAAAATCAGAGAAAAATTATGCATAAATTACTCTTACCCATTAATTTCGCTGCTGTTGATGCACCTACTAGAATGCTAGTATTTGCAGCGATAAATGACATACGTGATTCTACATAAGCTAACATTGTAACACGCATTTCTTGTAATTCAATTGCCATAGTACATGCTTCAATAATACGTGATAATTGGTCTGATGTTAAAGATGACCCTTGAGTGGTTGATGCAGTGACTGATACAACCATAATTGTCGCTGGAGTTAGAAAAGAAGCAAGTAAATCTGTTTGTTTGGAACGTTCAAGTATATCATTTCCTAAAACCTTTTTAAAAAAAAATTGAAAATTTAGGAAAAAATAAGTAATGATATAGATTGCTCACTTGAAACGAAGTAATTCATTAAGCAGTCATTTTAGGCGATTAGAGGTAGTCGGTGTTGTAACGGGTGGACTGCAGGTTTTGATAAGCAGCGTTTATTCGATCAATTCAGTGACACGGAAAAACACGTAGTGAACGGCCTAGGGTTCTGATTGGTCCCGCTGCCCTGTCTAACCTAGCCAGTTGAGTCCAGAACGCAAGTCACAGCCTCTGAGTTATGAATCATTGTATTTCAGACATACTCTATTTATATACTAACCAAACAGACCACATCGTACCATAAAAATAGAAAACAACATTTGTACAATATTTAACGAATGAAATAAATAATGGCCAATAGGAAATGTTCATTTAACGTCCAAGGAAATCATTAGACTTAGCATGATAATGATTGGCACATTATTCCTCAGAATCCCTAACAATCGGGAAGAAGACTTATATGAACTATGTTTCCTCCTAGTTGGGAGTTGTTAGAAAGACGTTCATCTAGATTTGATGAATTTGATAAAAAGATTTCCATCTATTACTTAATTGTGCACAACAAATGACCTGATTATGTACAGATCGTGATTTCTTATTTATACTGAGTTATATTCGTGTAATCAGAGTATATGATCGTTTAATTTTTCCAGGTATAATAAATAGAATACAATAGGTAAATCTGCCTGGTATCTTCGTGTTCTCATTGGTAAATGGTAATAATAGGAGCTGAGTGAACCAACAGCAGCTCGGATTTTCAGTCTTTATTGGTGGTTATTTGTTTTATCGGTAAATGTAAAGGTAGTTGATCTGATTGGTGCAAAGCGAGCTCCACATTTTATGCGCGTACAAGAAGGCTAAATGGATAACATGCATATGCAAAAGTAAATAAGCTTACCAGTACAATTTTCAAATAATCCAGAAGACCTGGTACGAGAGATTCAAGTTCAGGGAATCGCATTGAATACAGATCTCTAACATATTTATGAATAATATCTAGTTAAATAAAAAGAAAAATTCCATTTAGAACAAATCATTAACAGTTTACGAAAATTTACCATCAACTTTAATTGTTACTTAAATGTTGGAAATTGTATCACAGTTTTTTAATCATACTTTTCAGCATTCCTGGTTAATACTGTGTTATTATTACTACTATTTTTTTCATTTAATGTATCCGCACCAATTGAACTGATTCCCAGTTATGTTACCCAATGCCCCCAACCACTGGTTATGGCAATCCTAAAGATCCCAAACATGTAATTCATATCTACCAACATGGCTTAGATTGACATTCGAAAACTTCGCGGACTGATGTCAAATCTTTGTTTGGCCGTCTCTATCCCTATTAAAAACTACCAACATGTCAGCCAATAACGTGAGTCGAGGAGGGGAGTTGTTGGGTATACATAACACCTAATCACCTCAATTATAATCAAGTAACCTTAAATCACAATTTAAGCGTCTTGTTAGTGCAGATACTCTAATAATGAGGAGTAACCTAACAATCTCAAATATAAACCACTAATGTAACTCAGTGTGTGCAGATTTACGGACTAATTGTTAGACGGATGATACAGTAGTTTAGTTTTTCTTGAGGTGGAACTCATACCCGTGATTTAGTGGTTTAAATTTCAACCAATAAATGTTTAACCACGGCGCCAGCTCGATCAATACATTACTATAAGCGTTTGTGATATGACGAATACATATGGCTTGTAGCCCAGCAGATCCGTCTATGCATAGTGTCATTTCTCCTTTTCAATAAGCAAAAAAATCTTACAGAAGACACCTACTAATTTCATTGTCTATTTCCACCATAAGATTATTAGCTTCGACAATACATTGATATTCTGGATCAGCTTCAACAGGACCATGAATTCGATCACGTTTCTTTTGTTTCGCAAACCGATCAAGATCCGCCATAACATTGGTTAACTGAAAATATCATGAAGAAAATGGAGATTCGGAGACAGAAGTAATTTACGCAAAGATTAGAGAGTGATTAAAGTACTATAAATACATTCAGTAGTTCACCTAGTGAGTAAATTCTTTTGAAAAAAATAAGTAAAGAAAAATAATGCATTCAAACAACGCCATTCACTTTCGCTCATTACCTTTGTTTAACACATGTAACTGTTATTTCTCATTGACTTGGATACATTATATTTGCATATAGAAGTGGTTGGATAAAATTCAGACGGTGATTTTACGCAATCTGTCTAATAAAAATGTGAAATCAGGTTGTAAAAACCTCATTTTACAAAATATGGAGTTTGTCAATCTTATTCCCCTTTAAGATGCTTCCCATCTGTAACAATATACATCCCCCTATTTAGATTCCTATTGTTCAAAATACTTTTAGGAGTCGGAGTCTTAAAATGTTTTCTCTACTCATCCTTTGCTAAAACTATGTTCACGAAACATTTCCAAATACTATTAATCAAGAATTATCTTTACAGTGAATTGGGTACATGAAAAGACAAGAGAGAACATACTTTCGGTGCATTGATAAACGCAGGGGTTGAGAGTCATTCTAGTTTTCTAATATACCTACTGTCTTTGTGTACTTCATTGAAACATTTGATCTGTTTGGAAAGAGCTGTTTCCCTCAATCCGCAATCTTCAAACACACTCTCGAATACCTCATTAATTTTCTGACATTTTAGTTATTTTCATGACTTAAAACCCAAAGATTTCATTCCGCATATTTATTTGACAGGTGTTAAATGAAATTCAGTTACTGAACGACGGATATTCATCGGACATTACTATGAGTAGAGGGAGCCCCAAGGTCTAATTTTGCAATAACTCACATCAGCAGACCTTATAACTTGATATTGTATTTCCGTATGATCACTTTAAAGCTTCTATTATACCCGAATTTCCCGCCTGGACAATTCAATGTTCAGATTATACACACTATTCAGAAACTATATACTAGTTTGGCAACCAAACTAAATTACACCTTCAAGCAATACTGGATTAAATAAATTGTGAGAATTGAAGTAGGCCCTAATAATTGAGAATTCAGTACCTGAACTATAGACACAAAAACAATTTAAAATGAATACTATATTATTCTCCTATATTTTTTCAGCTATTTTATTACTGGGATAACAAGTTATGAAACTAAGATAGAATTTCTATCCATGATCAGAAAAAATTACAATATGCCGAACAAAACGATAATTTACTTTTCTTTCATAGCAAGTACTTACTCTATCACTATTTCTTAACTTGGCATAAGCCGTTATCGGAGCATCAGCAAAAGAAGAAGCGGTTTTAAATATATTTTTAAATCCTGAAGCTGATCCATTGGACTGAAAATCGTCTGATTTGGTTACACTTAACATAGTAACATCCTCTAGTTCGTGTAAATTTGAGTCAGTTATTAATTCTTCAGATGTTTCAGCTCCTTCGAGATCAGCCAAAAGTTCGTCAGCTAACGACATATTTTAAACAATTGATATAACAAGAGATTGTGACGTAACCTGGAATTAAGTAAGACAGTAGTAAGAGTTAATGAAAACAATTCATATATAAGATTGAAATCAAATTCAATAAAACCGCAATTATTACTATAAATAATGAAAATAAGTTACATTGTAAGCAGCTTTTACCACGTTAAGTAATGGCTTGAAGGTAAAATACATGTGGATTACTAGTGTATGATGAGATATATCCTTTAAGTTGTTGAAGTATGGTGAAAGCAAAGAACTGAGTGCTGAAATGTGGCATAACTATTAAGTTCATACGATAAGTCGGTTAGTCAAACAAATGCCCTGGTATGGCCGAGAGTGGGATGAGCCCGCCCTCCCTCTCGAAATGCTCTCACATGGCCACGCGTATATAGCCTCTGCCAGGGAAGTCCTACTCACTGCCTTCTCGTGGCACTACTTTTGTTTACGAAAATGAGAGGACGAAAAGCGAATATCCGGCGCTTTAACCGGATTCCAAACCAATGGTGCACATGGGCTCCAGTATCCTGAAGGAACAAACGGCGTATGAACCAATCGTTGGTCACCGGCTACCATGAGACTGCATCTCCTCACGATGCTCCACTGCCTTGTGGGTTAGACCTTTAGGTCAAAGGCTCGGAGTGTGGCCCCCTAAGAAAACCACCTGCTTGTCCGGGCACCCGGGCAGTATCACAGCCTACACACAAGTGTGGCGCATATATATTTGGTGTCTCCTTGTACCAATATTTATGTGTTCAAATAAATAAATAAATAAATTAGTCAAACAAATGAAATTTATCGACCAAGTTAGCTAAAACATGCATTTCATATAACTAGTCACTGTCTATCTTGATGTACGATGCTGGCTAAAAAACAGTTGAAGAGGTTAAGTACAAACAGAAAAGGGTTGAACTGGTTTGTAACATTACTGGCTGTCATTTTAAGTCATGTTGAGAAGTGTAAACTTCCCGGTTGATGGATAACTATTGGGCACATAAACATACGGCGCAGTGCACCTAGTTAACAACATCTATTCACCAAAGCACATTACTGATGAAGACAAGCCCGGACTAGAGTCAACAAACCAACTGCTCACCGTGGACTTCGACCAAAACGATGTGCTTAAGGCTCTTAGCACCCTAAACATGGAGAAGTCAACAGGACCAGATGAACTACACCCCAAAATCTTGAGACATATTGCCCAATATATCGCGGCCCCACTGACTGTGATATTTAATATGTCACTTGACCAAGGTGTGTTACCTATGGACTGGAAGGACGCAATCGTCACTCCCATACATAAAACAGGTCCACGACAAGTTTCATCGAATTACAGACCCGTAAGCCTCACCAGTGTGGTAATTAAAATACTGGAAAGAATAATCAAACGGACCATAACGGCATTTATGGAAACCAATAACTTGCTGAACATGGCACAACATGGTTTTAGAAAGGGTCTACCTTATACAACAAACCTCCTTATAGCAAGGGAGTTCTGGATTAATGCGCTAGACAAAGGAAACTCAGCGGATGTTGTCTACATAGATTCCAGTAAGGCTTTTGACAAGGTTCCAACTAATAGACTGCTAGTGAAGTTGGAACACCTAGGTATTGCCGGACCTCTTTTAAAATGGATTAAGGATTTCCTAGTAGGTCGTAGACAAAAAGTAAGAATAAATTCCAAGTGCTCCATCTGGAGACCACTACTTAGTGGAGTACCCCAAGGTTCAGTCCTAGGTCCTTTACTTTTTATAATGTACGTTAATGATCTTACAAGTATAGTACAGTCTCCAATGTTATTATACGCTGACGATGTAAAAATTTGGCGAGTAATAACTGGAGACAGAGACGCATTTACTCTTCAGGCAGACTTAAATAATATGATAAACTGGTCTAAAGAGTGGCTGATGCCTATCAACGCGGAAAAGTGTGTCTACATGCACTTGGGGGATTCAAAGGTTAATACGTACAACATAGGGGATGTGTCATTACCCGTAGTCCGGTCTCATAAGGATCTAGGGGTGACAGTGAGTAATGATCTTAAGACGACGGCCCATTGCCGGGAGGTCGCAGCCAAGGAGTTCCGAACCCTCTGGGCTTTAAAAAGGACATTCACTAAGTTAGATACTACCATGTTCACCACAGTATACACATCCCTAGTGAGAACTAAGTTAGAGAACTGCGCTCAGGCTGCAAGCCCCTGTTTAAAAGGTGACTCGGACGTACTAGAAAAAGTACAGAGGGCAGCTACCTGTGCAATTCCGGAACTCCGGGTTTTATCATACAAAGAGCGGCTTGAAAAACTGGACCTCTTTACTCTGTCCTATCACTGACTAGGGGGAGATCTAATTTTGATGTACAGAATACTGAGAAATGATTTCGGACCTAACTTATTCTCTCTCTTCCCATTAGATCGGGACACCTTAGAGGACATAGCAGGCGAGTAGAAAAGCCAAGAACGAACAAAATACCCGTGGAATACAGGTTTTTACACTGCGTCATCAATACTTGGAACCTGCTGCCTGAAGCAGTGGTGTCCGCACCTTCAATTGACTCTTTCAAGAGAAGACTGGACACTCACAGAAGCATACTAGAAAAGGAATAACATAGGCCGTAGGCCTTCTGTCCTTACTACACAAATCTGAATCTGAGATGGATAAAAACGGTAGATCGCTCTTTAACCAATTTAGTTGGATATGGTAAGTCGCAGGATGAAAACACCTTGTCACTGCATGAAGGCGAACACAAACGGTGAATTTTCGCTTTTCATCTTTTGCAGAGAAGTAATCAAGTGACAGTCAGATTACTTGTATGATTCTGTTCATCTGGATGTCGCAGAAGTGCAAGCTAGGCACAGTCGAATGGAATATCCCATTAGCTCCGTAATATCGCCGCAATTCCTGTCTTATTTTATGACAAACTTGCAACGAACATTTCGTAAAATCACATGCATAACTATCGATTGCTGTTCCGTTTCACGACTCAAGTGACGAAAACGCTGCTCCACATTGACAATGCTGCAGTTGCAGTAATTTCCTACAGTATTATCCGATTTTGTTAAGTGAATGTCGTTTAAACCTCGCATTACCTATTTCCTTTCCTTGGTTTATGGTTGAAGATAACTTTCCTGCCATTTAAAATGCTAATTCCCAACTTTTCAGCCGATTTAGATATTGTTGACAATTGCTTATGTAAAAATTGTCCATAAGTTGTTCTGATATAAATCACTATTTTGATTCATGTTGAGCGCGCGGATAATTTGGCTGCCCTGGGGAATTTAGGGCGAGCTTCCCAAGAATTAAAGCAGTAACAAACTACTCCATCGCATTTTACGAAAAGCCGATTATTTTTAATGTTAATATTGTGGAAATTTAGTGTTACTAAGATAAATAGTAAACAAATCGGTGTTCATTTTGGGGAGCAGGAAAGTCAGTGTTAGTTCTGTAGAAAAGTACACAAATCTGTCTCTTTGCAAAAGGGTGGACATCTTAAGAAGGTAAGGGTGTTTATTTCGAAACGTTTCTGCTTAAGGGAAAAACTTTGCGGAAAAGGTGCACTATTTACCCGGGCCTGTAGGAAAAGGTGGTTCATTGTTGCCTACATACTTACCATGAACTTTCTCGAGTGTATTCCCAGAATTTCCCTTAAGTTCACCCTTATTTCCCTCCTTTATTTATTTGGGACATCCAGGACTAGTTGTCTTCATCTAGGACTAGATGTGGTAGCATTTAGAAGGAAATAAAAAGTATAAAAAAATTCGGTCCAGAAATTTTAAAACTCTGTGTACGAATGTCTCTTGGAATTGGATTCAAATCGCTTTTAGCGGATCGAAATATAATACGAAGTATAACCACAATAGCAAGCAACTTACAGGATGTAACGCGACACTGGAATCTTCCTCTAAGTCATAAGTCAGCTTCAACTTTCAACTTTGCTTGGTAGAATTAGTGAACTTTTGTTCTATGAGATCTGGTATGGCATCTTGTGTCTAACCAGAATGTACTTCGTGTGTTATGGGAGGATACAGACTAACATGAGTGATAACGGTTGGAAAAGAGAGTATACTCAAAAGCGCCCACGATGCACCTACAGTTAATAATCAAAGCAATCAACAAACAATTCACATGGTATTCCGGTTGGTTCTAGACTGAATAGAATAGTCTTTCGCGTAGATGGCTTCCGCATCTAGTAGCCGTGGATCACATTATGGAACTATAAACTTAAGGGCGTAATAGTTTAGTTATCCTTTTGAATGAGCTCCTTCTTGTCCTACAGCAAATAAAAGTGTGTTTAGTGCTGAGATCTACTAGTGATATATCCTTCCTTTAGTAGAAGGAATGGTTCTGGAGCGATAAACTATCAGATTTTTAACCGATCCCAAGTACCCTATGCGTAAACCGCTGGCTTGTCATGTTTTGTGATCGTCAGAAAAATATCTGGGGGATGAGCTGTGAGGACAAAAAATTCTCCAAAAGCAAGCAGCATAAAAATATCTAATAACGATATCTGGAGTGCTGGTTTTACATGATATGCCACGAGCTGAAGGTATTCATACTAGATCAAATTAAAAAGCTACCTCGTGTTATTTGAATGTGCAGTGATATTCTCCTCGCAGAGCGAATTTAGTGTTTCTGATAGATTATTTGTAGAAATTATTGTCACAAAACTTCAACCGAATTAATTTTTGTTAGACTTTTCCTTGTATCATATGTCAGGACTGAAGTTGATTTGTTTACTGTCTTGGCAACGAAGATGCCACAGGTATTCAGAGTTTGACAACGCTTTAACCAGTAATACCTTCGAATATGAATCTTACCCACCAAGTGAAATCAAGAGACAGAAGCGAGGAGGTTCGAAGATATATTTGATGGGTTATCAATATATCGAGGATCGACTGATCTAATCTGGCTAACGATTGCAGGGAATGTTGAGCACGGGGTTCCCACTCGTGATCTGGTGCGGATGCATGACAGAGCGCTTTCAGCTAGGTGAGTCCATTAAAAATAGTGTGGTCAGCAACCACTGTTGAAGATTTACAGAGCTATTAACTTTGGGGATTTATTTACTGCTACAGATTACACCCCCCAGTGGGGTAGTGATGACCCTAAGACGAGGTCAGCCAGCAGTTCAAACCCAACGAGATTGTCGTTAGTAAACACTCTTCTGATAGCTTGCTAGGTTTAACAGGGTCTGGTCATCCTTGCTTACTATAAGGGACCATGTAGTACAGTATAGTAGTAAAGAAACAGGGTACAATGAAAATTTCGGTTCATTGTAATCTTCGTCGATCGTTTTCGGTCTTTTCCAGCCGTCCTAGAAAAGAGAAAAGAATATATAAGTGCACGTAAAGACACAAAGTGGGCAAAAAACGAAAATAAATTCATGCACATGCAACAGCGTAAAAAACGATTTTTACAGAATAGCTTTTTGGTTATTTTTTTTAAGAAAAAAATCAAATATACACATATTAGCAAAAAGAATTCTGTTTGTTTCTTTTGGGATAAATATATAAATATAAGCATATTAAATTTTTTTATTATATGTAATACAAGGGGAAATCTATATGAAGCAAACTGTTAACTGGTGTCTTACGTGCAATAATCTTTTAAATGTTCTGGATCCCTTACTCTTCTTACAGAACGTTTTGTTTCGAGTCTATTTTCAGATACTGCTGAAGTATCAATGTGCATGTTGGCTGTCGGATGAGGTGTTATAAGTGTAGGAGCCGTGTCTTTTGATTGTGCCGATGGGAATTCGACGTGGATAGGAGTTCCTTCTAAATACTCTGCTTTGATGCGGTCGATGCTGTTGCCATCGTTGGTTCCGCTCTTATCGACCATGTATTACTTAGGTTCGCGTTGAAGAACTTTGAAGGGTCCTTCGTATGCTGTTTCGACAGGTCGTCGATGTGAGTTCCGATGTGCGAAGACTTGTGTACTACATCATAAGTCAGGTTGAACGAAAACACCAGTTGATTTCAGTCGAGTTGAAACTGGTTTAACTGAACGCACTGCGTTTGTAAGCCTGCTTGTGTAGGAGGTTAGATTCATGTTCATTGAAGAAGATGAAGGATCCACGAATTCTCCTGGAAGTCAAAGTGTCGTTCCATAAACTAGTTGAGCTGCAGTGTATCCAATGTCAGCTTTCACTGCATTACGGATACCTAGTAAGACGAGTGGAAGAGTGAAGAAAAGATGAAGAAAATGCCCCACATACACAAGGAGTTGCATTCATGCTGTCCAAACAAGCATAAAATACACTTATAGGATGGGAATCTCATGAACCCAGGATCATCTAATCCCCCTTCAAAACAAAAAAAGAGGGCATTTGAATGAACATCATCCAATGCTATGCGCCTACCATTTGAACCATTTGGACTAAAATGAGGACGTTGAAAATCAATTCTACAATAGTCTGCAGTCAATCGTTGAGAAGTACCCAACAAAGGACCTGACCATTCTGATGGGAGATTTCAGTGGCAAGGTTGGGCTGGACAACACCGGATATGAAGACATCATAGGACGACACGGACTGGGAAAAAGGAACAAAAATGGTGAGAGATTTGCAAATCTATGTGCCTTCAATAAACTGGTCATTGGCGGCACCATAATCTCACACAGACGCATACATAAAAACCACATTGACTTCACCGGATCACACTGCTCAAAACCAAATCGACCATATTTGCATCAACAAAACGTTAAGGAGGACGATGGAGGACGTGAGAACCAAGAGAGGAGCTGATAGAGCATCAGATCATCACTTACTGGTCGCCAAGATGAAATTGAAACTCAAGAAGCACTGCACAACGGGGCGGACAACATCACAAATGTTCAATGCGGCCTTTCTTCAGGACACTGACAAACTCAACAAATTCAAGATAGTCCTCAACAATAAGTTCCAGGCCTTTCATGATCTACTCAATGGAGAAGGAACTACTATGGAGAGAAACTGGGAAGGGATAAAAGAAGCAATCACTTCAACATATCATGAGGTTCTGGGCCACAAGAAGCACCATCACAAGGAATGGATCACTGTCGATACACTGGATAAGACTCAAGTAAGAAGGAACAAGAAGGCAGCAATCAATACCAGTCGAACAAGAGCAGAAAAAGCCAAGGCACAAGCTGAATACTCAAGAGCAAATAAGCAAGCAAAGAAGAGCACCGAAGCCGACAAACTTAAATATATGGAAGATCTAGCAATGACGATGGAAAAGGCTACAAGAGAAGAAAACATGAGACAATTGTATGACACAACAAAGAAACTCGCTGGGCATTATCTTAAACCAGAACGGCCAATGAAAAGCGAGGAAGGCAAGGTAATCAATAACATTGAAGAACAACGAAACAGGTGAGTAGAACACTTCAAAGAACTGTTGAATCGACCAGCCCCACTGAACCCACCCAACATCGAAGTAGCACCCACGGACCTCCCAATCGATGTTGGCCCACCAACAACTGAAGAGATCAGCACGGCCACCATACAAATTAGGAGTGGCAAAGCAGAAGGATCATACAACATTCCAGCAGAGGCACTGAAAGCAGATGTAGCGGTAACTTCAGGGATACTCCACATTCTCTTCAATTAGATTTGGGATGAGGAACAAGTACCAACAGACTAGAAAGAAGGTCTTCTGGACAAAATATCGAAGGAAGGTGATTTCAGCAACTGTGATAACTACAGGGGCATCATATAATGTCATTCAGAAGAACGATAAAAGCTCCACGAACAGCTATCCAGCTGAGAGAACAAAATTCCATCAAAATTTTTAGCATTCCTTGATCTTTATAGTTTAATCCGGAAATTCCTATTTTCATTCCCTGTATCACTTTCATGAGACTGAAAACATTTCCTCTGTAAATTCAATAAATAACGTTACATCAGAAAAAACGTTTTTACTGATGGTCGGAAGTAGTCGACAGGAAACCCTGGACCCGGGTTTCGTGCCACTTGGCACTTGTCAGCAAGGTTTACCTGTAATATCGGGGGAACTAGTGTTCCCTGGCGGACAGTGCACGCAGTGTCAGGTCACCTAGACTGGTGGCCAAAATACAACTTCGTCGGTAGCATTCGATCTGCACATGATATTGATCACCACCCAGTGCTCGATCAATTGTGATTACATCTCATTCCCACAGGAGGTCGGTCGCGGCGCGGATAGCTTAGTGGTAACATCTCTGACTGTGAATTTAAGTAACACGGGATCACGTCCGTCAGGGAGCACCAGTTCCCTCAAGATTACAGGTACACCTTGCTGACGAGTGCCATGTGGCACGAAACCCGGGTTCAGGGTTTCCTATCTACCGCCTCCAACCAGCACCTAATCTCAACATAGTGCACGCAGTGTCGAGTCACCTAGACTAATGGCCATATTGCAACATGGTCGACAGTATTCGATCTGCACTGAGAAGGACTTGACACACATGACACTGATCACCACCCAGTGATCAATGAATTGTGAAAAGCTTTTACTGTTTATTTGATTAATGAAACAAACGTTACTGAACTTTTGAATATTAAGATGCAAATCTACTGGATGTAGATACTTAACACACACGCACACACACCTACACACTGATATACTCACACACATTATAGATATCCATACATTCACAATCATCATCATAACAACTACCGAATGTTTTAAAAATAAATGGAGCATGTTTATCAGAGCTATTATGACCATTATTATTAATATGATTGTCGTTCGAGTTGATTTTTTTTCATTTCAAATCTGTTTACTAACTAAGCTGTAATATTAGTAACCAGTATTATTGAAATCCAATAGACAGTTTAGTCTATTTAAGTTGATGAAATATAAAGATTCATGTTGAGTATAGTAATATGGCTAAATGAATACACTGAAAGATTGCTGCAATTAGTTACATATATCTAGTTTGTTTACATTTACAATGATTGGGTGGTAATTAATGATAATAATAAATTATTATTATTATTATTATTATTAATATTAATGACAGTCTCTCACTATGTTATATGCTGTATAGAAGTGAATATATTCCAATGCATTTTATAATTATGCCTGAGCATAGTTAATATTACATTAAAAAATAGTTTTTGAAAGAATCATTGAATATTGAATCACCATAGTGGTCAATGAAGACAGTATTATTCATGAATGAATGAATTAACAAGTTAAATGTTAAAAAGGAACTTTTGATATAAGATAATGGAAGTATGTCAAATCTTGAAGTACCATTGTGATGACGATGATTATGATTAGTACTTGAAATTTGATTTGTATAATGTTTGATACCATCTCAATAGTTTTAAAGTTTTCTGTTCAATCTCTAATCGGTTTATGAATCCAAAGTGATTAGGGGTTCCTCATTAAGATGAAACAACTGTTTAATGCTCCACGATTTTCAGCAGATCTCAGACTGATATTTAATACGCGACGAAGGTTTATAATCATATATATCCCAACTAAGTAGAGTTTTATATATTCATTTTTTGACATAATGTTTATGTCTGAGAGGTTTAAATACAATTTTGTTTTTTGGGAATGAGTTAAGTCTAAGTTATGTGTGACCTGTAATCTACTAAGCAACAGAATGTATAATTTAAGAGCTATGTCCTTTTAGTTTGAGTTATCGATTATCAGTCATGTAGTAAATGTTTGGGACACTTGCATATTTGTTTCCATTTACTGGTACTAGACTGTGAAATAAGTGTGTATAATTTCATTCATTTATGAAACTATACACGGTTGATAACTCCGCCTGGAGCACCTCTGAGGTTACTACTCAGTGATCAATTATTGCAAGCTACTAAATCCCAAGATTCAGTATTTTGGGCGCAAATATCCAGTCATAACCATTTTTGACTGCGGTACTAAATCACACGACGAATAATTTTTTTCATATTACTACAGTATATATAGCTTACATACGTCAGTTAATACAAAATCGAGTTACAGGACGGTAGAATTATGGTCTACTATGATATTAGTACTGCTCTAATAATAGACCTAACTCCGCCTGTAGCTCTTGTAGGGTTACTGCCGGTCCCAAGCCCGGGTAAAGGAGGAGGGTTGGGCATGGGGTTAGCGTCCCCATCCCGTAGAAAACTAACTCGCTAAAAAAACGCTTACCAGAAAAAAAATAATCCAAACCATTTTAACTCTGCCCTGGGAGTTAGAAGGTCTTCATTTCGAAGAATTATGACGCTTCATGGTGAAAGCCGAGTTCCTTCGGAAGCCACGAGGCCGATGCCCCTTCTAACAACCACAACAAAAAATTTTTATAGGTACATGGAACGTTCGAACAATGTGGGAAACCGGGAAGACCAGTCAAATAGCAATGGAAATGAGGAGATACAACTTAGCAGTACTGGGAATCAGCGAAACCCACTGGACCCAAGCTGGACAGAAAATGCTAGCTACGGGAGAGATGCTGCTATACTCCGGTCACGAAGAGGACAATGCTCCACACACTCAGGGAGTCGCTCTTATGCTGTCCAAAGTAGCACGAAATGCACTTGTAGGATGGGAATCTCACGGATCCAGAATCATCAAAGCATCATTCAAAACAAAGAAGGAGGGGATCTTAATGAATATTATCCAATGTTATGCACCTCTAGTGGCATTGGACAATAGACACACAATCCACAAAGCTGTGAACACGAGACTACTCAGAAAATAGATATTCAATATTTAACGCGGAGAAATACCTAACAATAGAGAAGGCGCGAACAATAAATTGAACGGACTGGAGTTGATCGAGTGGCATGGCTCGGCCATGCAGGCGTGGTCTCTGCTGAATGTTACCTTATATCTTCTATTCATATTAAATATATTGTTCTTTCTCTAGCCTAACCTTGTTCTACATCATGTATTGGTAATTGATACGATACAGTGAGTTGGTGTAGTCGATGGTGTGACTTCCACGTAAGATCTTATGGATTAGGCAGTTATATCATGACAAATCGACAAGTTTAGGATTAGGTCTATTATTAAAGCAGTACTAATATCATAGTAGACCGTAATTCTACATTGGTGAGCCCAACTAAAGAAACGCAACCTATTATTGTTAATCCTTGTTTCCACCTTAACCTTCTCAATCGGTTTTTATTTTTGTAAACCCAGTATTCTAATAGTCCTTTGATTAATGGTCACATATATTATCGTAATGTTATATCTATTAGTTCACATAACTTCCTAGCTCAATCGATAATAAAAGTTGATCATCTATATCAACTAATTAGCTTTGATGGTTCGTTAACAAGCTTTAATAGCATTTACCTGCTTCAGCGACATAGACTTGTTTAAACATCAAGCTCTAGCAAATATGACCTGTAAATAGCGTAAATATACATTGACTAACAATGCAGTCATGGATTGAATAGTTATATGGATCTAATATTCAGTGTTCCTTCACTTAACACCTCATCCTGTTTTAAACTATGCACTATCCTGTAATATCTTTTCTTCCATCCACTGCCTGCCTAATTTCATATTTTCGAGTTCCATTGCCAAACAACAAGGATGACACATCTCCAAAAAATACGGTGAGATCCAGCTATAAGTTTTCTGCAATCATAAGTTCATTTTAGATGGCACACAAAATTATCTGGATTCATTCCGTTGTTCTGAGCAGAACGAGTCCCAAAAACCTCAACAGCATCAAGCACCCTGGAAGTGATTGCCATACTGCATGTTTTATACTGGATGCTTTTGGATCATTACTACTCCTCACGAATGGCGTTATATATGTCGTCCACTGAATAATATAATTTTCAAAAATAATCCAGGCGAGTTCAACTATTTTACTTAATGATTTTTTTTACTAAACATGTATACGCTTTCCAGTTGCCTTTGCCACATATGTGTAAGTGTCCCTAGGCTAAATGCAGTAACTTCCTATGGAATGTTTGTAACGCATCATATTCCTGCCTGAAGTTTCACAAGCAGTCTTGACTTTAAAATTACTTTTCCTGGTCATGTTCATTATTTTTAAATTTTTATATACGTCAACAACCTGCATGTTAACCTGGCCCATACATACGTTACACTATATCTTCATATCTTTTGAATTTAGAAATCATCTGGATCGCCTTTAACATTTATCAATAAACCCATCATAGTCGTTGTTGCTAATCGTATTTGGGTTTATGGATTGGTTTATCATATTAGCAGTCTGAAATGCGAACATAGTTTAGATAATAAGATTAAAAATTTAGGTACTATTAACTGCACTAGTAAAATAACTAAATCCCTAGGTGGCTGTTGGCTAAACAAACGTTTAAAATCAAAACTCCGTAGCCTACTAGAATTAACACTAAACGAATCTTTCTGATATAAAATTTATAATTAAATTAGGCGTCTGATAATTTCGAATCACCTAAAGCAACAATACCTATTTTTCCACTGACTAATCCTCATTCAACACTATAACTAGTTAAACATAATAGTTTCAGGATATCGTCATAAAGCATTGTCATGACTTGACAATCACGTAATATGATTGATAAAATTAATGAAACTATTAACAAAATCGATCAGCAAATTGACTTATAATTATCACTAGTGTTGTTTTTCTTTTATCTTCATTCACTACAGATGATTACAGTATGTTTCTCTATCAGTTGTTCATTCAGTAAATATCTCAAAACCTTGTCAGTCTAATTGATGGTTTAGCGACACAATCATGCATGCAAATAATCAGTATAAGCAGTCGAGCAAATCTCCTGCAAACTGAAAACATCAATGTCGAATTTACCCCAACACTGACTAAGGTTCAAGCCATTATCATAGACATGAGTTGGGAGTGTACTCCCCTTGGTTACAACTTATGTACTCCCTGATAATCACATGAGCATCACTCACTGTTAATCATCTTGTAAAAACTTATTTAGCTAAATACATCTTGCAGCACCACATCACTTCGTAATATGACACATAGGCTTAACTGATTTCAATAACTTATAACCACTATATCTCAATTAAACCGTATTCCGCCTTATGATACATTGCATACTTGCAACTAACTTGTATGCCCAATCAGCCGGCAAGTATAAATACAAATAAATAGTCTATCGCAGATCAGAACATTGAGTCTAGAGCATGTCTCTTACGAACACACTCATGTTTAACGATTTGTTCCTAGCTATCTGTCCAAAATTCATATAATCATCACTCACGTATTTAAATTTTATTTTGATAACCATTCATGTGTATTAGTAGTATTACTAAATTCTATCACGGTCAAGTAAAAATGAGGTTGAGAAAATCTCCCCGTAACTAAATAAACCGTATCAAACTAACTGGAACACTAGTTGGAATTCTTCTCCACGGTATACTTTTGTTCCTTCAGTTAGCCTACTAATACAGATGCAATTGGAATTCAACTCTTATGGACAACTTACCGGCATAATCGTTATCTGATTTCATAATTTAAACCAAAACTAATACCAATATTAACATTTCTACAATATTCATTATTTTAATATTTCTAAACACAAAATACTTACTACCTATACGTTAAGTTATTAACCAACGACTATTAACACGCATCGTTTTATTATTATTATTGTAATCCCATTTTTTATAGCTCAAATAATCTTCACCCAAATTTTCATTTCAAGCATGAAGGCAGATATTTTAAAATTATTACATGTATTTCCCGACCAGATGCTGCCGGTTTCATTTTGATTTATCTTTCAGCTTATCAATACCCGGAGGATTCTTATTATCCTTGGTAACCTCCGGCGCGCGACGATCCCATCCAATTTGGTATCGAACCAACATCACGTTGATTCTGGTGGGAGAGTAATGTAGTGGCATTGGACAATAGCTACACAATCCACAAAGCTGTGAACACGAGACTACTCAGAAAATAGATATTCAATATTTAACGCGGAGAAATACCTAACAATAGAGAAGGCGCGAACAATGAATTGAACGGACTGGAGTTGATCGAGTGGCATGGCTCGGCCATGCAGGCGTGGTCTCTGCTGAATGTTACCTTATATCTTCTATTCATATTAAATATATTGTTCTTTCTCTAGCCTAACCTTGTTCTACATCATGTATTGGTAATTGATACGATACAGTGAGTTGGTGTAGTCGATGGTGTGACTTCCACGTAAGATCTTATGGATTAGGCAGTTATATCATGACAAATCGACAAGTTTAGGATTAGGTCTATTATTAAAGCAGTACTAATATCATAGTAGACCGTAATTCTACACACCCACCAATGATAGCAACGACGAAATCAAAGATCATTTCTACGAGTGGCTGCAGTCAATCATTGAGAAATGCCCAAGAAAGGACCTAACTATTCTGATGGAAGATCTAAATGCCAAAGTCGGAATAGACAACACTAAATATGAAGATATTATGCGACGACATGGACTGGGAGAAAGAAACGAAAATGGGGAAAGATTTGCGAATCTATGTGCATTCAACAAATTGGTCATAGGAGGCATAATATTTCCACACAAGCGTATACACAAGTCTACATGGATCTCACCGGACCACACTACAGAGAACCAAATAGATCACATTTGCATCAACAAAAAATTGCGAAGGACACTGGAAGATGTGAGAACCAGGAGAGGTGCTGACGTAGCTTCAGATCACCACCTAGTTGTAGCCAATTTAAAACTGAAGCTAAAAAAAAACTGGACAACTGGACAAACAGCACTACAAAGGTTCAATACAGCCTTCCTTCGAGATACTGACAAACTGAATGAATTCAAGATAGCTCTCAACAACAGGTTCCAAGCCTTACAAGATCTACTGAAAGAAGAGGAAACTACTATGGAGGACAACTGGAAAGGCATCAAGGAAGCATTAACTTCAACGTGTCAAGAGGTTCTCGGTCTAAAGAAATACCATCATAAGGAATGGATCTCTACGGAAACACTGTACAAGATCAAAGAAAGGAAGAACAAGAAGGCAGAAATTAACAACAGCCGAACACGAGCAGAGAAAGTTCAAGCACAAACTGAATACATTGAAGCAAACAAACAAGTGAAGAGGAGCATTAGAGCCGACAAGAAGAAATACGGGAAAGAACTAGCAAAGACGGCGGAAAAAGCTGCTAGAGAAGGAAATATGAAACAGCTTCACAATACAACGAAGAAACTAGCAGGGAAATACAGTAAACCAAAGAGGACGGTCAAAGACAAAGAAGGCAAGCCAATCACCGAAATTCAACAACAGCGTAACAGATGGGTAGAATACTTCGAGGAACTCCTGAATAGGCCGGCTCCAATGAATCTGAAGAATAATGGTCTACTATGATATTAGTACTGCTTTAATAATAGACCTAATCCTAAACTTGTCGATTTGTCATGATATAACTGCCTAATCCATAAGATCTTACGTGGAAGTCACACCATCGACTACACCAACTCACTGTATCGTATCAATTACCAATACATGATGTAGAACAAGGTTAGGCTAGAGAAAGAACAATATATTTAATATGAATAGAAGATATAAGGTAACATTCAGCAGAGACCACGCCTGCATGGCCGAGCCATGCCACTCGATCAACTCCAGTCCGTTCAATTCATTGTTCGCGCCTTCTCTATTGTTAGGTATTTCTCCGCGTTAAATATTGAATATCTATTTTCTGAGTAGTCTCGTGTTCACAGCTTTGTGGATTGTGTAGCTATTGTCCAATGCCACTACATTACTCTCCCACCAGAATCAACGTGATGTTGGTTCGATACCAAATTGGATGGGATCGTCGCGCGCCGGAGGTTACCAAGGATAATAAGAATCCTCCGGGTATTGATAAGCTGAAAGATAAATCAAAATGAAACCGGCAGCATCTGGTCGGGAAATACATGTAATAATTTTAAAATATCTGCCTTCATGCTTGAAATGAAAATTTGGGTGAAGATTATTTGAGCTATAAAAAATGGGATTACAATAATAATAATAAAACGATGCGTGTTAATAGTCGTTGGTTAATAACTTAACGTATAGGTAGTAAGTATTTTGTGTTTAGAAATATTAAAATAATGAATATTGTAGAAATGTTAATATTGGTATTAGTTTTGGTTTAAATTATGAAATCAGATAACGATTATGCCGGTAAGTTGTCCATAAGAGTTGAATTCCAATTGCATCTGTATTAGTAGGCTAACTGAAGGAACAAAAGTATACCGTGGAGAAGAATTCCAACTAGTGTTCCAGTTAGTTTGATACGGTTTATTTAGTTACGGGAGATTTTCTCAACCTCATTTTTACTTGACCGTGATAGAATTTAGTAATACTACTAATACACATGAATGGTTATCAAAATAAAATTTAAATACGTGAGTGATGATTATATGAATTTTGGACAGATAGCTAGGAACAAATCGTTAAACATGAGTGTGTTCGTAAGAGACATGCTCTAGACTCAATGTTCTGATCTGCGATAGACTATTTATTTGTATTTATACTTGCCGGCTGATTGGGCATACAAGTTAGTTGCAAGTATGCAATGTATCATAAGGCGGAATACGGTTTAATTGAGATATAGTGGTTATAAGTTATTGAAATCAGTTAAGCCTATGTGTCATATTACGAAGTGATGTGGTGCTGCAAGATGTATTTAGCTAAATAAGTTTTTACAAGATGATTAACAGTGAGTGATGCTCATGTGATTATCAGGGAGTACATAAGTTGTAACCAAGGGGAGTACACTCCCAACTCATGTCTATGATAATGGCTTGAACCTTAGTCAGTGTTGGGGTAAATTCGACATTGATGTTTTCAGTTTGCAGGAGATTTGCTCGACTGCTTATACTGATTATTTGCATGCATGATTGTGTCGCTAAACCATCAATTAGACTGACAAGGTTTTGAGATATTTACTGAATGAACAACTGATAGAGAAACATACTGTAATCATCTGTAGTGAATGAAGATAAAAGAAAAACAACACTAGTGATAATTATAAGTCAATTTGCTGATCGATTTTGTTAATAGTTTCATTAATTTTATCAATCATATTACGTGATTGTCAAGTCATGACAATGCTTTATGACGATATCCTGAAACTATTATGTTTAACTAGTTATAGTGTTGAATGAGGATTAGTCAGTGGAAAAATAGGTATTGTTGCTTTAGGTGATTCGAAATTATCAGACGCCTAATTTAATTATAAATTTTATATCAGAAAGATTCGTTTAGTGTTAATTCTAGTAGGCTACGGAGTTTTGATTTTAAACGTTTGTTTAGCCAACAGCCACCTAGGGATTTAGTTATTTTACTAGTGCAGTTAATAGTACCTAAATTTTTAATCTTATTATCTAAACTATGTTCGCATTTTAGGCTGCTAATATGATAAACCAATCCATAAACCCAAATACGATTAGCAACAACGACTATGATGGGTTTATTGATAAATGTTAAAGGCGATCCAGATGATTTCTAAATTCAAAAGATATGAAGATATAGTGTAACGTATGTATGGGCCAGGTTAACATGCAGGTTGTTGACGTATATAAAAATTTAAAAATAATGAACATGACCAGGAAAAGTAATTTTAAAGTCAAGACTGCTTGTGAAACTTCAGGCAGGAATATGATGCGTTACAAACATTCCATAGGAAGTTACTGCATTTAGCCTAGGGACACTTACACATATGTGGCAAAGGCAACTGGAAAGCGTATACATGTTTAGTAAAAAAAATCATTAAGTAAAATAGTTGAACTCGCCTGGATTATTTTTGAAAATTATATTATTCAGTGGACGACATATATAACGCCATTCGTGAGGAGTAGTAATGATCCAAAAGCATCCAGTATAAAACATGCAGTATGGCAATCACTTCCAGGGTGCTTGATGCCGTTGACGTTTTTGCCACTCGCTCTGATCAGAACAACCGGATGAATCCAGATAATTGTGCGGTCACCATTGAACGAGCCATCTAAAGTGACCTTATGATTGCAGAAAACTTATGGCTGAAACTCACCGTATGTTTTTAGAGAAGTGTCATCCTTGTTGTTTGGCAATGGAACTCGAAAATATGAAATTAGGCAGGCAGTGGTCGGAAGAAAAGATATTACAGGATAGTGCATAGTTTAAAACAGGATGAGGTGATAAGATAAGGAACGCTGAATATTAGGTCCAGGTAACTATTTTGTTCTTGCTACATTGTTAGTCAATATATATTTGCGTTATTTACAGGTCATATTTGCTAGAGCTTGATGCTTAAACAAGTCTATGTCGCTGAAGCAGGTAAATGCTATTAAAGCTTGTTAACGAACCATCAAAGCTAATTAGTTAATATAGACGACCCGTTTTTATTGTCGATTGAGCTAGTATGTCATGAGAACTAATCAATATAACATTACGATAATACATGTGAGCATTAATCAGGACTGTTAGAATATTGGGGTAACATAAATACAAAATAGATCAAGAATTTAGAATGGAAGTAAGATTAACAATATTAGGTTGCGTTTCTCTAGTCGGGCTTACCAATGTAGAATTATGGTCTACTATGATATTAGTACTGCTTTAATAATAGACCTAATCCTAAATTTGTAGATTTGTCATGATATAACTGCCTAATCCATAAGATCTTACGTGGAAGTCACACCATCGACTACACCAACTCACTGTATCGTATCAATTACCAATACATGATGTAGAACAAGGTTAGGCTAGAGAAAGAACAATATATTTAATATGAATAGAAGATATAAAGTAACATTGAGATGGAACACGCCTGCATGGACGAGCCATGCCATCCGATCAAACCCAGTCCATTCAATTCCTTCTCCGCGCCTTCTCTATTGTTAGGTATTTCTCCGTGCTAAATATTGAATATCTATTTTCTGAGTAGTCTTGTGTTCAGCTTTGAAGATTGTGTGGTTATGGTCCAATGCCACTACAAATCCACCGGACATCGAAGCAGCACACACAGATCTTCCTATAGATGTCAATCCACCAACTACGGAAGAAATTAGAATGGCTGTCAGACAAATCAAGAACGGGAAAGTAGCAGGACCCGACAACATACCAGCTGAAGCACTGAAATCAGACATCGAAGCAACCACAAGCATGCTTTATCTTCTATTCAAAAAGATTTGGGAGGAGGAACAAGTGCCGATGGACTGGAAAGAAGGACACCTCGTCAAGATTCCAAAGAAAGGAGATCTGAGCAAATGTGAAAACTACAGAGGCATTACACTACTGTCAATACCAGGGAAAGTCTTCAACAGAGTGTTGCTGAACCGGATGAAGGATGCAGTAGACGCCCAACTTCGAGATCAACAAGCTGGATTCCGTAAGGATCGGTCGTGCACAGACCAAATTGCAACACTACGGATCATCGTCGAACAATCAGTTGAGTGGAACTCATCACTATACATCAACTTCATTGATTATGAAAAGGCATTCAACAGTGTAGATAGGAGGACATTATGGAAACTTCTTCGACACTACGGAGTTCCTGAGAAGATTGTCAATATTATCCGGAACTCATACGACGGACTACAGTGCACGGTCGTGCATGGAGGACAGCTGACAGATGCATTCCAAGTAAGGACCGGAGTCAGACAAGGCTGTTTACTCTCTCCCTTCCTCTTTCTTCTGGTGGTCGACTGGATTATGAAGACCTCAACATCTGAAGAAAAAAAGAATACAATGGACAGCTCAGAACCAATTAGACGATTTGGACTTCGCAGATGACCTAGCCCTCCTATCACGTACACACGAACAGATGCAGATGAAGACAGCCAGTGTATCAGCAGTCTCTGCATCAATAGGCCTCAGCATACACAAAGGGAAAACTAAGGTCCTCAAATTCAAAGCGGAGAACAGCAATCCAATCACACTTGATGGCGAAACTCTGGAAGATGTAGAGTCCTTCACATACCTGGGAAGCATCATCGATGAACAAGGAGGATCAGATGCAGACGTAAAGGCGAGGATCGGCAAAGCAAGGGTCGCATTCCTACAATTGAAGAACATATGGAACTCAAAACAACTTTCAACCAATATCAAAGTGAGAATCTTCAATACGAACGTCAAGGCAGTTCTACTGTATGGAGCTGAAACTTGGAGAACTACAACAACCACAATCAAGAAAGTACAAGTATTTATAAATAATTGTCTAGACAAGATACTCAACATCCATTGGCAGGATACCATCAGCAATAGCCTTCTGTGGGAGAGAACAAACCAGCTTCCAGCTGAAGAAGAAATTAGGAAAAGACGATGGAAATGGATAGGACATACATTACGCAAATCGTCGAACTGCATCACGAGGCAAGCCCTAACTTGGAATCCTGAAGGGAAGCGAAAAAGAGGAAGGCCAAAGAACACATTGCGTCGGATAATAGAAGCAGATATGAAAGCGATGAATTACAATTGGACGGAGCTAGAAAGGATTGCCCAGGACAGGGTTGGACGGAGAATGCTGGTGAACGGCCTATGCTCCTTCACGAGAAGTAACAGGCGTAAGTAAGTAAGTAATAATAGACCTAATCCTAAAATTGTAGATTTGTCATGATACAACTGCCTAATCTATAAAATCTTACGTGGAAGTCACATCATCGTCTACACCAACTCACTGTGTCGTAACAACTACCAATACATGATGAAGAACAAGCTTAGGCTAGAGAAAGAACAACACATTTAATATGAATAAAAGATATAAGGTAATATTCAGCAGAGACCACGCCTGCATGGTCGAGCCATGCCATTCGATCAACTCCAATTCATCCAATTATCTGTTCCCGCCTTTTCCATCGTTAGGTATTTCTCCGCGTTAAATATTGAATATCTATTTTCCGAGTAGTGTTGTGTTCAGCTTTGAAGATTGTGTGGTTATAATCCAATGCCACTACAGGACTTCCTTTTGATTACCTTCAGTAGTATAAAGCTATTCTAGATCTTTTCATTAGTGTGAAATTAAATAACAGTGGCTATAAAAGTCTCTCACAACTGTCCAACAAGATATCAACAATGAATGGAATTTCCATGTTGAATTTCAGATCTTATTCTGATAATGAATTTAAGACCCATGAAAATGGTAAATATGACCTTGTTATAGTTCCCAATAATAATGTTACATTTCTAAAACCCTGCACCTTTGTTAGTTTCTTAATTGAGTAATCATTCCCAATGATCTGTTTGTTACCAAGAATTTTATCTCCGATTCATTAAATTACAATTTGATAAGTTGAAGTTAATTATGATGGTGTTATAGTTTGTAAATTCGCTAATTTTAGATTTGACTTGTAATAGAATTTAAGATGTACTTTTCATCCTTTGTGGAATTCGTCATCTGAATGTGTCAGTATCTCAACAGTTGGGTTTTGAGTTGGACGTTAACCAAGAACCTATTACTACAGCTAATCTTCTAAGTTTGGTCAACCACTGAATCACCCTGTAAGCCATCATGCCCGGAATTTAGGAAGAGAGTTGGTAATCATACTATTAAAGTTCAGACATTAGAGAACCAAATACGTAAGCCTTATGATGTAGAGTTTTTAGATGTCTATTCAAGTGATAAGTCAGTATCAGTAGAAGACAAGGCGGCTATAGAGATTGTGAAAAGGGGCACGCCCTTCGACAATGGTCATTTTGTAGATTTTGTACCATGGAAAAAGAATCTAAATATGAAGGTAGAGAATTATGAAGTAGCAAACAGTAGATTACAGAGTTTGAAGCGTATGTTGTTGAAGGATGACAGTCTGCACATCAGGTATATCAAAAGTATTGAAAGTAATTTTACTAAGACCTATGCGGAGAGGGTCCTTGAAATACATTTTCAACCTAATTATCGCCCCCAATGGTATTTACCTCATAATGCAGTGCTAAACATGAAAAAACCAGAAGAACTTAGAGTGGCCCTTGATTGTGCCTCCAAAGTTGCAAGGGTTTGTAGTGGCATTGGACCATAACCACACAATCTTCAAAGCTGAACACAACACTACTCGGAAAATAGATATTCAATATTTAACGCGGAGAAATACCTAACGATGGAAAAGGCGGGAACAGATAATTGGATGAATTGGAGTTGATCGAATGGCATGGCTCGACCATGCAGGCGTGGTCCCTGCTGAATATTACCTTATATCTTTTATTCATATTAAATGTATTGTTCTTTCTCTAGCCTAAGCTTGTTCTTCATCATGTATTGGTAGTTGTTACGACACAGTGAGTTGGTGTAGACGATGATGTGACTTCCACGTAAGATTTTATAGATTAGGCAGTTGTATCATGACAAATCTACAATTTTAGGATTAGGTCTATTATTAGAGCAGTACCAATATCACAGTAGACCATAATTCTACAGGTTTCTCTAAATGATATGATTCATCAAGGACCCGATACCACTGCTGAGTTAATGAGTATATTATTGAGTTTTCGCAAGGAGGCAGCTGCAATTCCTGCAGATGTTGAGGAAATGTTCATGCAAGTAAGAGTCAAAGAGCTGGACATCGCCAAGCGTAAAAGTATAATGATGGTTCAGAAAGAAGTGGATGGAGAATTACTTAGTGAATTTAAAACCAGCAGTAAAGTAGTTAGTCATAATAATCTGAAGGGTTTATCACCAATAATGCTTGATGGGCTACTCTGTGTTACAGGTCCACTAAGCTACTCAGATTTTCCAAATGCTTTTACACATCCAGTCGTTTTACCCAGTCGACACTTAGTGACGGAAATGGTAATGAGACATTGTCATAAGGAACAAGGACACATAGGAAAGTCATTAGACAAAAGATATGGATGTGTATTTACTTGTTTGCAAACACGGGCAGTATATATTGAACTGATGTATAGTTTGATTACTGATTCATTTATAATGGCCTTATTACGTTTTATTGGAAGAAGAAAACCTCCAGAGATTTACAGTGGGTCAAGCTTCGTGGGTTCAGTCTCTGGACTAAACAGGTTTGTGCAACAGTTGAATCAGCAGAAGATAAGTAATGAACTGTCAGCTAGACAGGTTCAATGGCATTTTAACCCACCCTCATACAGCAACAGGGGTGGAGTTTGGGAAAGAGTGATTACGTCTATACCCCGACTATTATTGCTGATCACCAGAGAACAGACTTTAAGTGATCAGGTAAAGCTGGTCTACTTGAAGCTTCGGGTTAGTCTTTGTTGTTATTAATGTAGGTAGGTCGAGTAGGCGTACTGTTGTAAGTCCTACTCCTTATAGTGTAATATGTTATATAATGAACCATAACCGTAGGCATCAAGGTAGCTTGTGTGGTATGGAGGGATTTTGGGGGCCGGTGTAAGATCGGTTTTGAATGTTTTTTTTGTGTGTGAAAACCCTCCATGTATACACTTTCACTTTGTTCCTATCAATCCCCTTAGTTGTACATTTTTATTTTTTCGATTACACTCGAATTGTTAATATTTTTGCTTTTTATTATAGTTTTTATTTTTCTTACGTCTTCACTAAGTTTTTTGTTTCTTCCCGAACTGCATCTATGTTGTTTTACTTGATACTTGTTCTTGGCGGCAGCCATATTCATTTGCTCCTCCTTTTGTGCGTGTTTTATCCAGTCAGGATAGAGTAGCGTTCATTTGTTGTGACTGGTAATTTACCCCCTACTTTTATCAACTTCTTTATTTATTGTAATTTAGATTTGATTGACTGAACAACTGTTGATTGAATAGCCGGGTTGTAATATTTGTTTAGGTAACGACATACATTTAAATTTACGATGAATTATGGAACCGCTATTTACCCGATTACTTGTTTTGATTTTGACAGGCAAGGGCGCGTGTCTAACTTACCTAAACGGCTATTCAGCAGTCCAAACCGTAGTTTGGATTCTAAAACCCAACTGTTATGATACTTTTTGGGTTATGAACGTTTATATTATTTCCTATAACATATGGAACTCAAAACTCTTTCGACCAATATCAAATTCACACTCTTTAATACGAATGTCAACACCTTTCTACTGTATGGAGCTGCAACACAGAGAACTACTACAACCATCATCATGAGGGTACAAGTATTTATAAACACTTGTCTGAATATTTACAGTAATGCCATCCTTTTGAAGTCGTTCGAAAACAATATCCAGGTGGGATTCTCTATTCGGACTTGCTATCAAGCAGTCATCAATATAGGCATGAACGAAGTTGAGACCTCGAAATAATGTCATCTAGGAACCTATCGATTGTTTGGGCAGTATTTCTTAGGCTGAAAGGCATGCGCAAAAATTGGTGAGGACCGAAAAGAGTAATGATTGCGGTTTTTGGAATGTCGTCAGTGGCCATGAAAATTTGGTTATAAGCTTTAATCAATTCGATTTTCGAAAAGACAGTTGTACCTTTCAAGGTAGCTGTCAAGTCGTGGATGTGAGGCAACGGGTAACGATCGGGAATGGTCTTTGCATTCAATCGCCGGTAGTCACCAGTTGGACGCCAATCGTTGCTGTCCTTTTTAGGGCTGTTTTACGGTCGAATGATTCCTAACTCTATCGTGTGATCGAACTCGTTTCTGGATAACCTCTGCTTTTCGGGGGCCAGTCGGCGCGCTTTAGAGAATACGGGGGTCCCGTAGTCGTGATATGTTGCACAACGTTGCTGGTTACACACGGTAATTTCGGTTGAGGTTGGTATATTCCAGAGTACTTCTCGATAAATGGTTGATAGAATGGTTCTATCGTGTGTCTAACCGTGACGGGAGATAATCAGCAACCGGTAAAATAAGTTACGCAAACAGATAAATTAGTGTTTCCGTCTACTAGAGTGCGTTTGCGAGTATCGATCAGCAGATTGTGGTGTTTTAACAGGTCTACACCAATGATTGACATAGAAATATCTGCAACGACAAAAATGCAGTGACTGAGTTTACGTAAACCCACGTTAAGGTAAACCTACCTTTTGCCACACGTAGCGATAGGCTTTCCGTTTGCTACCTGTAAGTTTAAAACCAATTCGTGAAGCCGGTCGTTAGAATTCGTTGAAAGAACGCTAACTTCTGCGAAGTAGCGAACTTTCGTTATCACATCTGTGGCGTGTAACAGACGGCTATGTTCGCCGGCTACGGTTGCCGTTAGCGCGTGCCGGCTCGGAAGTTTCCCGAGTCATTTTTCGTGTCGGTCGGTTTTTAGTTGGAAGAATTGCAGGGTTTTCTGCAATTTCTGGAAAACTTTCCATACTGCTTATGATGCCAGCACTAGTCGGGGTTATCCGTCTCTAGTTGCCTAGAGACAGATCACCTATGTCAAGTGCTTCCTCGCGGGGAATGTGACCGTTTACGGCCGTTACGAAATCTGTGATAACATGTAAGCGCATTACATAGTTCTGGGTCGTTTGAGGTTTTTCTTTGACTGAAAAATCCTCGGCATTAGAAGATTTCGTGATTTGTAGGATGCGGTCGGCAGATGCAATCAGCACGTCTACGGCGTTGCTTTGAAACCAGACCAGCACAGGTTGCACCTGTTGAGGAAGCTTGGATAAGAAAAGTTGTTTCGATAGGCCATGACCAAAGGTATTTTGGCCGATAACCTCTCTCATTCTTTGCAACATGTTTGTGGCAGAACCAAATTGCAGGTCGATGTTGTTAACGAGTTGGTCTAACCTTTGTCTATCGGTTAGGTTTCCGCGTTTATGGGTAGAACGTTTCAATGTTTCGTAATGTTTAGAAACACCACTAAGAAACATACTAGGTGTTACGTACCTGATGGATTCGCGCGGTAGTGCCTTGACTAGTGTGAGGAAACGTGCACGTATGTCGTTCACGCCGAGCTCGTAGAAGTCGGCTTCTGCATAACAGTCGGGCTTCGATGTTGTCTGGCCGGAAGGGCATTAGTTGGAACGGAGGTGGGGACATAGTCTCTAACTTAAGTATCTTGGGTGTCTGTTCCGTCATGGTGAAACATCAAATACGAAAATGAACGAGTGAAATAAATACATAAACATCCAAAATCACGGAGAAAATATCACAATGTATAGAAATTAAAATAATATATAAAGTCCCAAAAATGAACGGACTCACAGTTTGCAGTTTGGTGTACCAGATCTCGTCGGGCTCACCAACGAAGATGCCACAGGTATTCGGAGTTTGACAACGCTTTAACCAGTAATACCTTCTAATATGAATCTTACCCACCAAGTGAAATCAAGAGACAGAAGCGAGGAGGTTCGAAGATATATTTGATGGGTTATCATTATTATTATTCACAAACATCTTATGGGTACATAAGTGTTGTGAAGAAACCATTTCGGGTTTCTTCAGAAAATGCAATAATACACAATTTTCAATAATGTTAGCATTATACTTGCCATATTTAAAAAAAAATAAATAAATAAAAATTTAGAATAATAATAGTAGAATAATAATAAATGGGGTCTTTGTAATTGAGAAGAATATTGAATTGAGTTTAAAGAAGGATGCATGACAGAGCGCTTTCAGCTAGGTGAGTCCATTAAAAATAGTGTGGTCAGCAACCACTGTTGAAGATTTACAGAGCTATTAACTTTGGGGATTTATTTACCGCTACACCACCCATGTTAGATCACACTTAGAGTACTGTATCCAGGCAGCTAGCCCATGTTTCATAAAGTATAATAACTCGTTTGAGCGTGTTCAGCGTGCGGGAAAGAAATTAGTGAGGGGTCTCTCTAAACGCCGTTACGATGAGCGTTTACAACGCCTAAACCTTTTCCCCTTGTCGTATCGAAGGATGCGAGGTGACCTTATACTGACACTTAGTATCTTTAAATATGATTTGGGCATTGATATATCTTACACTTTTGCTCCACGCAGCACTAATAATCTCTGAGGTCATAGCAATAAGGTTCATAAACCACGATCTAATAAACTTAAAGTGGGGTCCCGTTTTTCTCATCAAGTAGTCAATGATTAGAACGCCTTACCCGAACAAGTGGTATCAGCCCCATCAGTGAATACTTTCAAGGAGGAGCTGGACCTTCACTGGAAAGCAATGTGTCAGTATTAATACAGGTTCAATAACCTACTATCCTTATTACTGAAGACTGAAGACTGTTGCCTTGGAGGCAAATTTGTTTCCGTTCAAGGTCAAGGATGGATGGACTTCCTAGGATGCCGGTTAATAGTTTGCCTATGAAAAAGTCTGAGTTCGTGCCTGATCTACAGCCATTGAAAAGGGTATATTAAAATTTCTCTGATTCATCAATATTTTAGTACATCGAAGTGCAATATCAACAATCATCTAGTCTCTTTGAAAAGGAATTTAATAGTTTTCTTAACTTACGAAAAGTATGATGAAGTTTTCACATATTGTTTTGTTCTAGTGTGCCTGCGAACCTTCTGTCGATTACACTGGACTTTCTCAATTGAAAAGATATTATGCTCAACTGCAGCTGCTCAAAGGCAGATTTCATTTTTCCGCCGCAATGTGTACAGATGTGACGTGGAAATGGTAATTAGTTATTTAAATGCTTATTTTGCACAGGCAAGATATTTTTTCTGATTGTCTCTTGGAGTCTTCGGATATTCGTTTAGAAGAAGCATCTATAATGTATAACATCGCCGCCCTTCATTCTATTTTGGGTGTCAAAGAGAGGAGAGCGGATGCAGATGTAAGTTTCTTTTTACTGCTTGACTTCCTGGTTTCTTATGGTGTATCCAGAGACCTTAAGATCTCCTGGTAGTTTTATGTACTGGTACGTCTGGTTTTCTGTGATATTTGTGGTTAAAGATCATAAGACTTCGGTGCGTATAGACGGATTTAAAGTTTTATTTTAACTGACCCCATCTTTGAAGATGTACACAGACTAAATAAAGAGAATTTAAGTGGAAAAGTAGGCCTGCCCTCCAAATCTTTTGCAAAGCTCTGATTAACGTCTAATTGTTGTCTGTGGAAGCAGAATTTCAAGACTTAACTACCCATAAGACGAGGAGACATACCTAGAATCATATGTAGCTAGCTGACGATTATACAGAGCCAAATCTGTGCAATATTGGGCCAAGCCACTAAAACAAGACAATCAGACTTAAAAACAGGTGGGTACACAGTACTTGACTCAACTTTTTTGCAGTCTCAAACAGACGTTAGTGAAAGTTAAGGATGGGTGACCAAAGGAAGAACAACAAAATATTGTGTATGAAATCCACTGTCGTGATTGTGATCCAGCTTGTGTGGGAGAAAAATCCAGGCGATCAAATGTAACTTTAAAGGAGCACAAACAGTATTTGAGAAATGTTCCAAAATCCTCGGTTGACTTAAGGAAACTTGAGAATAAATCTGCGATAGCGGTACATGCGTTAAAAACAGGACACAAGATTAATTTTGAAGGGACCAAAATATTTCAGAAAGGTTTTAACACTCATAAAGAAAGATTGACATCAGAATCGCTGTATATATGGGCGAACAAGAACAGCCTGAACCGAAAGGATGGTATTTAACTAGCGACTACCTGGAAAATATTTGTTGACAAGTAATTTGGACCCTTTCTTTATCCAACCTGTCTTGTTTCACATGCATCGTTATTTTGACTGGAATTGATGTGAGTTATTTCAGCAATACAATTATGTATTTGATGATTCGTAAATTTGATATGCACATCGATGATTTAGAAACAATTTTTCAACCTTGAACTTGCACTTTTATTTATTTGTTCCTTCATATAAAACATTAACACCGAATATCAATAATTAATGACTTGATCTTACAAATACACACCTACATACATACATACAATTCGTTTTCAGTTATTTATTTCTTCGTCGTAAACTTTTCATATGATTACCATGTAACTGACTCATGTTATCCTATTTTACGAAACTCAACATCCAAATATGATCGGATTAACACAGTATAGATTTGATTGTTAAAAACTATGTATTTCTTTGATGATTTTGATTATTACCCTAAAGAAGTCCAGACAAGTTAGCTGGACGAAACGTTGGAATTATTTAAATTCCAATCGCTGAGATTATTTCAAATAATCTCATGCAATAATGTAATCTCAAACAGCGTTTTGGTTCGCATGACAACCTCTGACCTCGCGTATTTGTTAACTTGAATGAGTTGCATTCATTTGTTTTCATTTTGAAACCATATGGCCGGAATTATTGTAATGTATTTTAATTTAGTATAAAGTTATCTCTAATACAACACTAGTTTTAAGGCCACTGATACCACGTTCGCTTAAAGTATGCCCAACGACCGACTGCCTCAACGTGCAATGTTCAGTGGTATAGGAGTGGGTTGGAAGAAAGCTAGGGGCGGCCAGATCAAAACATAGCACAACTCAATGAAGTCACTGACAAGTGGACTGAGTCATGTTGGTAGGTGTAGACTACCTGGTTGGGGACCACGAGATGATAGCAACCGATGGTTAGAGACCTTGAATGACATGGATCAAATTCGTTTGCAATGGTGCAGGTGCATCCACTCTTTGTGTTCTCCCAAATTCTAATCTTCTGAATTCTTCATGTCCCTTTTTTCCTCTTCCCAAATTTATTTCACTGGATTATACTCTTTAAATAACATCTCCAAACCCTAATATTTCTGATTACTGCTTATACTACGTTGTTACTGACTGACTCGCTTAAAGTGGTTCTTTGTCGCTGCTGAGATCGTGAAAATAAGGGCTTTCGAATTTGGTTTCACTTAAGTCGTTTTTAATGTGAAATATATTGTCATTGTGACAGGCATCACGTTGATGAATAACATTCAACTTACAAACTAATTACTACCTGTTCAGTGTTGATGCGGATTCAGATCCGTTTGTTGAGTTACTGTATTTCCGTGATTCTCGATTCTCCACAAGATCTTTCAAGTCTGTACAATTAATTCGATGGTATACAATAGTACGAGGTTTTTCATGATTATTCTTATAGAGTTGACATCCAAAACTTTACCTTTTATATCCTACTCCTTCTTGTAGACATCTTTATTCCCATGATAGGTAGTTGGAAAGTTGGATGATTGGACCAGTGCGTTTTAATAATGTCTTTTATGTTGGTTTAATTCAGTTGTTCACGTTAAAACAAATAAGATGTAACTCAGATATTTGTTAATACATTTGAGAATAGGCTTCAACCGTTAGTTGTAAAAGCATTTTTTATTTTACTCGAAAATCATAGTCTCACGTTTTGACCTATGGTAAGTTATCTTTGTCTTTGTGTTTCAGAGTATGAAAATTGCTTGCACTCATTTTCAGTGCGCCTCGTGGGCTCTAAATACATTAGTCGAGCGTCATCTACCTGTATCAGGTGCAACGGATTTGACCAGTGAGCTCATGCTACTCTTCGGGTCTTTGATGCTAGTGAGTTGTTCTTGGACATTGTTTTTGTGCTTTTAACCTCATTAAAGTTCAGCAGTGATGAAAAAGGGTTCACTTTGCTGTTTATAAAGCTCATAGTAATCAAGCGATAGCGGTTTTAGATATAGCTAAACTTCATTGCATGAATTTCTGGAGATCAGCAATTTTTCTTAGAACTACAAATCTCTTTACTATTGAGTGTTTCTGTCATCAAGCTATGAAGACTGAGAGGCTTTTTCATCAACTAACCACGAAGTTTCATATGTACGGTTAAGATTTCATATCAAATAAGTAACGCCACTTCCCTCATGACAAAGAAAATGTGGAACTGTACATTTAAATAAATAATTTCGTTTTCACTTACTAATGAAAATGAATTGATGATTACACTGGGCCAATAATTTAAACTGTTACTGAAATTAACTGAAACACCGCTGGTATATGGTTTAAATATTGTTGCACCATAAACATATGTTCAATAGTTAAAGGGAAATTTGATATTTATCGTTACAGTGTAGGGGGAAATAAGAATGAACATATTCCACCCACTAATCTATTTCGATCAACACTACTTCATAGTTCGCAAACACTATTGTTCCGCTCTTCTATACACTTTCCCTATATAGGATTAAGGCTGATGTATTTAGACATCTGCTTTTTTAACAACCAGATAGCACACCCAAAAGCTTCACCTTCAAACATCTAAAAAATAAAAGTGATTGTGAGGTACCTGAAAACTAGTTGCCTTCATAATCTAGTAATTACACTCGTGTACGGTTGCCACGCTAAATTATTAATTTATATTTCGACCAAAATTTAGCAATTTGAAACTGGTTTTCTGGACTGTTTAATCGAACTCATAATTCAGGCTCTCACTTGTCTTTCCGAACAACATAATTTTTTTTATCGTAACTGAGTCGAAATATAATTCTTATGAACATCACATACTTGATTTCTACAAACGTGGGTATGTGACTTCGTTATTCAAGTAATTTGTTTTTGAGTTGAATAAATATTTTATTAATGACTCCGTTTCAACATAATGATTTGCAGGCACAAGCTCAAGAATGTGTTGTAGAAAAGTCTATACTGGATAACAGGCCGGCTAATGTGACTGCTAAATTATCTCAGTACATTATGGAGGTTTACGAAAATATTGGTGCCCAGCTGTTAGGGTTCGATTCCAATGACAAATTGGTCCTCCCAAAATATTCCAAAGTATGTGTACTTTTCAAGTTATTACCATGCCTTCTTTTTTTAAAGTAAATCTATAATTGAGAATATATATATACTTAAACAGACTTGTCCCAACCGTTCTTGCTACCTTGACGGGGTGGTCGGGCTTGCCTATCGTGATGAACTAATCGAGCTATACTAGCTGCATCAATCAACCCTAAAAATACACACCTCGCCTTATCCCACGGATATCCGTCTCCAGCAGTAAGGTCTCAACAAGTACGGAGCTAACACGAAAATTACTCATAAAAGGGTCGTATGTGACTGACTTTAAACAGTTGTCCCTTGGGCACTGCGGTCACGCTCTCAGGTCACTAAGACCACCTCTAATCCAATTTCCTTTCCAAGTACCTCTAGAAGAACCCTTGCACGGTGTGGGTAACCGGGAAGTGATAACTACCCTCATACCTCTAACAGCATTCAAGACTGGCTAAACAGACTTGCTATGTGAAAATAGTATAGTTTGTTGATAGTTTACTCATCATCTTCAGTGCGAATTCAAAGTAGAAAAAAATAGAATCTTTTACAGGTATTCAAATAATTCCATCCTATCCAGTTGATCCTGTTCTTTCTGGAATAATCGAACTTACCTCGTCAGGTTTTGAAATATTGGATAGGTCTATTCCAAATAGTACTGTTTATTAACATAACAACATAAACAAATGAATTGGGAAGTCTCAACTCCCCGTGCACATCCAACAGTACT
The DNA here is from genome assembly GCF_000699445.3 of Schistosoma haematobium. Classification (NCBI taxonomy): domain Eukaryota; kingdom Metazoa; phylum Platyhelminthes; class Trematoda; order Strigeidida; family Schistosomatidae; genus Schistosoma; species Schistosoma haematobium. The sequence goes on along the minus strand of NC_067196.1, from coordinate 90,424,784 downwards.
GGTACGTTTTTACGAGATCTGACTATTGTGTTTGTCTCTGTCCGACTCTAGGTATCTTCTTATTTACTTTTGCTGCTATTTCAGGTGACCTCTTTCGTTAATAATTCGGCTACTGAACACGAGCACATTGAAGGACACAAAGGTAGTTAAATTTTATTAAATGAATCCACCAGCTTCCCCGTCAATTTCTGTCCAATGATCGATGGGAGATTACCAATCAATTAATCATCCTTTTAGAAATTAGAAAGCCATTAGGCAACAAACTCAAACCACTTTATTTATCTTGCTTTGAACAGTTGGTTTGTGTCACTAATATTCACACAAGTATGACTGACAATTGAGCACATCAACGTAATTTCAGCTACTGACCTGTATTACCAGCTTTTCGGTACAGTTGGCTTGCACTAATCGATCATTAGGTGGTGACATATCTTCTTTGTTTTTACTGGAGGCCTGGTCACAACATGTAGACTTCGACTACTCCTGAGGAATAAACAAACTTAACATTGGTTACCAATAAGTAACTCATGACTAGATGTCCCGGTTCTTCAGGACGTCAGTTTCAACCCGGATAGCTCACTGTTAATATCTCACTGTAAAATTAGGTGGTGTGGGTTCGAATCCTACATGGGGCACTATTTCCAATAGCATAAGATGTAGGTCCTGACTTTCTTTATGATTACTTCCAAACTCCTAATGTATGATTATATATCACTGAACTCTATTTATTTGTTGTATAAGTCTTGTGATATCTAGTAACAATATCACATAAAGTTATTTTTGCATAATAAGTAAGACAAAAATCACACTTTATCACATGGTGTTCATAGTTTAGTTTGTGGAGTGTCTATGTTGGATTTGGATTCCTTTTTTGAATTGTCTGTATACTCAGACTTATCTTCTTTTTTCTCTACAGGAATGGCGTCGTCGGTGTCAAATAAAGACTAATTTTTATTCATCGTTAACGGCTTATTATGCCGGCATAAATGAAGAAGAAAATAAAGTTTATGGCAAAGCTATAGCTTGGTTTCAACTTGCTAATAATCATATGGAAGAATGTAAGACGAATGCGAAAAACTTCAAAGACTCAGATAATTTATCTATGATGGCTTCAGGTGGCACCTATCGTGCCAGTGCCATTTATGCTGGAGAAGTGATCTCTAATAAGTAAGTATGAATTCCATGCATTCAGAATATAATCTTACTATAAATAACTCATTAGTAAACTAAGTAGATGTAGGTAAAAAGAACGGGGAATTCTGCAAGGCAATATACCTTATTGCTAGGCTCTGAAGGTGTCCAAAACAACAATAAAAGCTTTGTAATTAAACAACCTAACTCTCAATACACATCATCAAAAGCATCCACCTGAATTGAACTTATTCTCCACCCCATAAAGTACCTTCTACACAAAAATTCATCCTGAATGTTTTATATCTTCAAAGAAACCTTCGAAATATATCCTGTTATATACTAAAATGTGTAATATTAATGTTTAATTTCTCATCCTTTTTTTGTGTGTGTATGTATGTTCTTCACTTTTCTTGGAATTCTTCTTATGATTTTTATGTCAGAAGTTCCGATTTTACTATTATTTTGGGTAGTCAGATAATTTATCTTCTACAGCACAGGAAATTTATACAAATCCTTATTTGGGGTGGTGTCATGGTGTTTAGAGAATTTTAATTTTTATTAATATATTTCACGTTCGAATCCTTCATCTAACTTGATTTATACAACCTAGTGTAGAAGTGGGCGGGAAGAAAACTGACCAAACCAAGACGCCAGTCCATAAAGTTATTCGTTGTTGCTCTGAGCCATATGAGACTATATTTGGGCTTCCTGGCTTACGTCATCTAGTTAGTCGTAATCTATGACCGTGATGTTGGTAACAGTAACAGTTTTCATTCAACCGCTTGTCCGGAATTGGTTAAGTCAACTTGTACTAAGTTGCATTGATTAACCTTTATTATGAACGACGTAATTCGGATGATAGTATTCATCACGGACTACTGAAATTAAGTGGAGAGACCAATATGTTTTCGTTACAATGATAGCCTTAACAAAACTTTGACACAAGAATACAGCAGCTCAGTTCTCTTCTAGCCTAGCTAGTACTAATGATAACCTTGTTAAGATGTATTTGATAGAGACCTAACGGAGATTAATTTACACTCAAGTTTGTTCATTTATATACCGATGAAAAAACCTGGTAGCATCGGACAGCTGTTTCGTCATATATTGGAACTCCTCAATAGTAATTCGTTTATCCGCTTATGTAATTTTTATTTTATTTTCAGGTTAACAAGTTCTACAAAAGACAACGATTTTATATATCATGAGTTGATTCCAAAAATTGAGTCCCTTGAACAGACTAAAGGTATGCGTCTTTGTTGATGCTTTCAGAGATTTAATTTGGCGATTGTCATCAGTTTTTATGTTTTCAGTATTCTATTTATTAAACTTTTATTTTTTACCGAGACTACATTTCAGTAGTATAGGCTGTACTGTAAACCGACATGTCTTGGTGATTCCAAGCTTGTAACTCCCAGTCGTTTAGTAGCGGCATATTCTAACCTCGATATCGGTCTAGTCCGATGTAGATCAACCATGTAGGATGTGATGCATTTACTGACCAGTGTCAGTGGAAGATGGTTGCTCAGTATCACGAATTGACTGAAGTTAAACATATAAACTACTATATACGGACTTAGTAATTTAGAAGTTAAGGGCTTACAGCGAAACTTGAAGGTCCTGGATTCGATTCCGGGTGGAACTGTAGTTCTGAACGTTTAGGCCACCTATTCTCCAACTTTGCAATTATTCCAACAAATCTCCCTGTTTTAGATTTGTTTGGACCGAGTAATTACGCATCCTAACTGTATATACTCATGGGATATTATGAAAGACCAACCTATTTTAATACTAATTATTAAAATTTCAAACCCTTCCCAAAAAGAGAGATGAATGTATTAGAATTCATACATTCGTTATCTGATAGATAAATATATGTTTGTAGCAACTGGACTTTAGCTGTTGAATATTAGTGAGAGTTGCTGGCTGTTAACGTATAGTTTTAACACTATCACAACGTTAATGTATTTCTGAAGGGAATTCATTGCGATAATTCGCAATCAATACTGGGAATTCCTAACTGTAACAGGATCTATAGCAATGAATAAAGCTATTATTATTGTTAACTATTGATGAGTCTCATACTAGGACGAAATAACTACCCTAGGTTTCCTAGTTTTCAGCAATAGTCTAGGATAAGTTCATGATATAAAGTACAATATGGAGCTATTCTAGTTTTTATAATTAATTAATTTCGTAATGTAACTCAATAAACAAGCACATATTCTTGTAATTGGCTTTGATTTACAGTTTGTTTTGGTGAATAATGATGGTAACCTGGTGTTCTGATAAAAGAATTTGAATTGGACTTTCGAACCACGCAACTCGTCGGTTGGAAGTTGAATGCTTTAAGACAAGTAAATTAAACAACTCTACAACTCAAGTCTTATTTATTAGGTGTAGTCAGTCAGTAAGCTACAACGTAGGACCAGGCGCATATATGCATCGGTCGAAGTTGCCACACCTCATTAGCACAACAAGATGAACACCGAATTCATAGGAGTAGTTACTTCAATGGGAATGACTTATAAAAGAAAGATTGTGTATAAGGATATAATACAGGAAGAAAGAATTATTTCGTAGAAAGAAAGGTATAAAGTAATTTTAATCTCACAGCTTAAGGGATGACAGAGAGTGTATACACCTACGCCATTGTGATCGATTCTGAACCATGTCACACAGTCTCCATTCATTGGTTACGATGGTAACGCGGACCCCAACCAAGTAGTCTGGATCTACGAGTATGACTCAGACCAGAAGTTAGTGACTTTATGGACTGTTGTCACTGTCTGTCAAACAGTAAGTATACTGCGTACGCTGTACTGGATGCCAAATATGACCTCTGAAAATATTTACACACTATCAGGTTGTAAGGTTGAGGTATCGAGGGTACATATATGTAGTATGGTTAAATTGTTGTCAGAAAATAATCATAAATATCATTCTAATCGTGTATCTCTAGACCATATTCAGTCTGTCTCAGATAGTGCTGTTTTCTTGAGAGGTAGAGATTAAAGACCCTCTTTCTGGTTTTTGGTTAACATTGGACTATAACTTACAGCATGCTTATTTTCTTTCCAACTGATTTTAGGAGTATGTATTGTCAAAGGCGTCCCATTCGACCACAATGATACCGAAGTCAGAGGTCCAGATATTTTCCATCGACTTATACCAATGAATGTGTTAGAGTCAGCTTCCATATATAGGTAAGTGTTTTGGAAAAAACAATGTTTGCATTTTCTATTCTTACCATTTGATCGAACTTTTGTAGTGAAGCTTTGTTTTGAGGATTAGATTACTCTCAGTTCCAAACCCTAGTCAACCAGTTTCAGTTCGAGAAACCGGTTAACATCTGTAACCCCTCTAAAAGTGTAGCTTAACGTCGACAACTGATTCCCTGAACTTGATAATGATGATAACCCTCAAGATGAGATGGGATTCTTACATTATCACGTTCATAGTTCCTTGCTAATAAATGAACTGTTTTGATAAATTAACTTGAGCACGCTTCTTCTCAGTTTCATTTTATGCTTCGTAGAATATTGATATAGTTATCTAGTGTGTATGGATTATTTGATCAACACTTGTTTGCTTTTTTTAGTTAAGGGTATGTTTATCATTTTTGTTCGTACAACAATGTACTATCCTTTATCCCTGTAGATGTTACACTATATCAACTTGATCATCATTATTGTGTAGATAGAGTGAAAATACAATAATTCTATGTAGAAAGCTTTATTGCGAAAAGTTAACTAATAATTTTTATAATTTATGTATATTTTATGGTTCCCAGGTTGACAACAATATCTATAGGCCATAATCTTATTTAGATGAATAATTCATCGTATTCAGATAAAGTCCATCTAATCCTACTGTATGATTTTTGAAGCTCACTTATTATTCTGTCGGGCTTCACACAGTATATCTTTTTTCTCTTACAAACTGGAATCAATTTAAAAATTATTCTTGCTCCATTGCCTTGTGGATCAGACCTTTAGGTCGAAGGCTCCGACTGTGCCCCCCCCGTAAGAAAACCACCTGCTTCGGTTTGGGCATCTGGACAGTATCACAGCCCTTATACAAATCGAATGATTTATGTGTCGCATATCTATTTGATGCCTCCTTGTACCAATGTTTATGTGTTTATAGAAATAAATGAAATAGTTGCTATTTATAAATCTTCAACTATATAGGTACCTAGAACTCCCTTTACCCGAGACCGAATCTTTGAACAGTTTTTGTATTATTAGTGCACTGATTCTTAGCATATTTTCCTTTGCATAATTGTACAGTGCTTGTTTATCTGCCATAATACTAGAATTCTCCTATAAGTTATAACTATTGTTATTATTATTATTATCAGTGAAATGAAGGCATCACTTTTGCGTACTTTAACTGGTGAAGTTGATATAAAAGAAGATGAGTTAGAGTAAGTGGAATGTTATTATTTATTTGTTTAAATATGTTATTTATTTAATTGTGTACTACTGTAATTACAACGGATTGATTAAAAAAAGATAGTTTAGTGAAAGTAATACCAAACCTTCCTTTCCCCCCTAGCTCAATATGTTCTTCTGCTACTTACTATACTTCATTAAACTAATGTAGTAGAACGTATACCTCAGAGTGTAAATAATCAAGCCTTTACTAGTTCGCTAAAATTAAAGTATACTGAGTTATATCAATTCTAGCTATTCCGTTGTGCATTTGGTTACTGAAAAAAGCGCCTCATATAGTAGTTTAATAAGATTTTTGTGGAAATATGGAGCAAAGCTCCTCATAAAACTTAAGGTTGTAACTTTGCATAAATTTGAAATGTGTGCTCTGTTTTGTTCAGAAAGAGTACTGAAAATAATATCACGAAACAATCTTTATTGGATTTGACTTTAAATCATATCAGATATTGTCTTAAACCATTCAGTCACACATGATCACTCGGAAACCATTTAGAATAGTCGAAATCTATCAACAGATATGTATTGAAATCAGCTATTCTTTACACTAACACACAGTTACTCAGTTACAACGTAGGACTAGGGCACATACATGCATCGGTCCAAGTTGACACACACTAACACACAGTACCAGTTATTAAATTAATTCCTAGAGTATTGACAAAACTGATACAACAAGAAAGCTGAGAATTTCTCACAAAATTGTATCTATTCAAGTTTTCACATTACGCAATTGCAAAAATTATGAATCAGGATAATTATGAAGGAGGGAGGTTCTTCTGGACGTACCTGAAAAGGAAATCGGATTAGAAGTGGTCTTAGTGACCTGGGAGCGTGACCGCAGTGCCCAAGGGACAACTGCTTGAGGTCGGTCACACGCGACCTTTTTATGGGTAATTTTTGTGTTAGCTCCGTACTTGTTGAGACCTTACCGCCGGAGACGGATATTCGTGGGATAAGGCGAGGTGTGTATTTTTAGGGTCGACCTTTTCTAACCCCACCCCTGGTTGTGGGAAGGCAGCATTGCTGTCATGCTGGTTGTCTAAAGGAAACACCTTACTGCTATCACACCTCTGTACAGTCAGCAGTACGACTTCGCCTTCGGACCTTGGGTTTGTTGCTTTTAGTCTTACCATTCTTCAACCGACCTTCCTGACGTGGTTGGACCTTGAGGAACAGTTGTTCCAGTCAGTATAGCTCGGTTGCTTCATCACGATAGGCAAGCCCGACCACCACGCCAAGGTAGCAACAACGGTCGGGATAATTATGAAAATATTATGACGATCAAGAAGAAAGCTATGAGTTGATCATTTTATCAAAATAGGTATCCATTAATAAAAATAAAATGTTCATGTTACAAAATATAACGCACTGTAAAAGTTGATCAATCTCTTTCTTCATAGTCATCATTGAATTGTGTTATCTATAAAGTTTTAGATTGAAACTGATTTCTACTTTCATAATGACTCTATTTATAAGATTTAATAGCATTCATTTCTTATTTCACATTAGCGATCACAAATCAGTACAATTAACTTTCATAAGAACTATGTAGATTAATATCTTGTTTCCTTTGAGAGTATATATGCCATAGGCAGCGCAGAACCTGAAACGTGCATCGATTCAAGATGCCATACCACATTAACACAATGAGATTAAATTATTCAAAAATAGATCCTACAGTAACATAAATAGTGAAAAGGATTAGGCATTATAGATTAAAAAAGACATAAAGAGACTTCGATAATCAGGTTCTAAGAGAAAACAAACAAAAATGAATACATTTAAACCATTTCAGACGATTCTTAACCATGTCACACAAAGTCATCAACCTCTGACCATGGTTATCGAACGGACTCCAATTGAGTAATTTGAGCCTGCCAATATGGCTCAGTTTGAATGTCAATAACTTTATGTCTTGATGTCATGTTTTGGTTTGACTGCCCATAGCTTTCTCACAGACAACATCGCTCGTCGAGGTAGGTGATAATTTTGCATTCGCAACACTTACGTAGTTAAAATATTTCTTTTCAGTTAGTGAGTAGAAAGTCAATGCCGAGTAGATGGTGGTGAGTCAGTTTAACAAAATAGTAATAATCTCCACAACCCTTATACTAGTAAAATAGTAATCACCTAGTTGTATAACGTTTTGAAAATTAAGATGAAAACTAAGGTGAATTTTCATAATCGGTTAATTATTACACATAGGGACATAGTTAAAATTAGATGTAGATATCAATGTTTTTTTTTCCATATGTGAACGGGCGTAGTGAAAATGAGATATAATTGATAAACAGGTTACGTAAGATTTAGAATTAGAAATTAAAATGCTAATGAAATCGAAGTTCAGAAAATGTTTTAAGAGAAGGGAAAGAAAGGTTTTGAAACATGTAATGGTGGTATCTAAGTAGAAGGTTAGGGTAGATTCAAAGGTTGTATAAACTTTTTCTGTATACAAAGGTTAGGTTTTCTGATGTGTATTCCTATGGCTTCTGTTATGCGTAAGCGTTGGATTCTGTAACCATAGGGTAAATTCGGTGAGATTTTATAAGTAACTTTAAACACTGAAATTTTATCTGTAGTGACCAGTATCGACTAAATGCATCAAGATAAAGCTTTTTATTACTTGCTTTTTGTCCTTTGGTCAAGCATGAAACGTGATTTTCAGAGAAATGATGATTCATTTATCTAGTTATGTGCCCAATATAACTAGCTCCGCAGGTGCGATTGGAATTGTAAATACATGTATAATCAGAAGAACTAGGTAATTCATCCTTATTTCGTGAGGTCGCTATTGTCCAACTGAAGAAAGTAGAACATAATCTTGCCACACTGAATGTACGTTCTATGGCTCTTTGTATATATACGTAATTGTTGAAGATTAGTTACGTCATCGCCATTATTTTCTAAGATCATATGCCTAACCTGAATATATATATACATATATAATTGTCATTTAAATAAAAATCATATTTTGTCCATGTCGTTATGGTTAAATATCAATAAAAGTGTTTGCTGGTACTTCCATTTTCGCCTCCGTGTGATATTTACTTGAAGTAGAAATGCAAAGCAGTAAGAAAAACAGAATACTCCTGTATTTTGACCAACATTTTTTTCTGTTATACTTTGTTTCTCAGTAAATTTTTATCTACGCTGTATTTGGATTCAACAAAAATGTTAGCACCAGATCCACCTTTCCCTCAATCACTTTACAATCTGTTCGCTCGTATGGATGCTGTAGATAGAGATCCTAGTGGTGAATTGTCGAAACAATTAAAAAGTTAGTTTTTCTAGAAAATCAACTTGTTAATTTTGTTTCATATATATAAGGACAGTTATCACTTCTCGGTTCCCTACATCATGGAAGGATACTCTTCCTTGAGGTCTATAGAAGAAAGTGATTTGGGTGACCTACGAGCATGACCGCAATGCTATGGCGATAACTGTTTTGAAACCTTTTCGCGTATTGTTTTTAATGTATTATCTTCGTAGTCCGGCAAAAGAAATCTCGGTCAATTTGATGTACGCTATTTTTAGTGCTAATGTTTTCTAACTCTCCTTTTTGGTTGTGAGAAGGCAGCATCACTATATATACTGATTATCTTTGAAAAACACCTTACTGCCATTACACCTTTGTACAGTTGGCTGTACGACTTCATTCTCAAACCCTGAGTTCACTACTTCTAGTTTTTCTGCCCCCTAACCAACCAGCCAGGTGTGATAGGACGTAAAACATAGAATGTTCCAGCCAATGCAGTTGCATTGGGTCATCACGATAGGCAAATTCGATCACTATGTCTAGGTTCCATCTATAGTCACACTCATATTTTAATATCTTTAAAAACCAATGGTTAACACATTTGACTTTTAACTACCTGTCTGAAGCTTCTAAATCGTCTTCTCCTACTTCAGTTTATATAGGTACTGATGGATTATCGTAAACTCATCCCATCAGGCTCTGAATACGATGATGAGCGAAAGCGAATCAGATCTAGGTTAAGCAAAAGTCTAAGGAACGACCGTGAGCAGTGGTGGGCAACGAAAGCAAAAGAGATGGAAAAGACGACGTCTGTAGGTAACACCAGACAGCTTTTCAGACTCAAAAGAAACTGGAACTAAGAAGTCAAGTGTAAGTGAGACTATTTCGGAAAAAGATGACGCTCTTATCTGCTCCCAGCCCAGACGTTTAGAATGGTGGGCGGAACACTTTAAGGAGCAGTTCAGTTGGTCTTCAGCTACTCTACAACTATCCACCATTCCCAAACAGTTTGAATGGAACATTGAAGTAGGTCCCCCGACTCTTGCTGAAGTTTAGAAGGCTATAGCTAATCTGAAACGAGGTAGGGCAGCTGGTCCAGATGGATTGGCTCCAGAGGTCTTTAAGCATGGTGGTCCAATTTCAGCGATTAGGTTGACTACTATTTTAGCTAAAATCTGGGGGTTGGACGTAATCCCATCTGGCTAGTCGCAATCACTTATTGTCCCGATATATAAGAAGGGGTCAAAATCATCCTGTGATAACCATAGAGGGATTAGTTTAAGTAATATAGTATCTAAAATACTGGCCTCGATAATTATCAGACGCTTAACTAAGACTCGTGAACTGCAAACACGAGAGACTCAAGCTGGCTTCAGGCCTGGTCGTGGCTGCATCGACCACATATTCACCATTCGTCAGGTTCTAGAACACAGGCATACTTATCGGCGTCCGACAATGGTGGTCTTTCTCGACTTAAAAGCAGCATTTGACTCGGTAGACCGCGAGATTCTGTGGCAGTGTCTGTCATTAAAAGGCGTACCTCAGAAGTACATAAACCTTATAAAGGCTCTTTACTCGAACACTACTAGTCGAGTCAGGGCTTATGGAGAACTGTCATCTACTTTTGCAACCTCAAGTGGTGTCCGTCAAGGCTGTCCACTTTCTCCATTTTTGTTTAACTTCATCATAGACTTATTGATAGAAATAACATTCTCGTCGACTGAATTCTCGGGTATTGATCTCCTACCAGGAGGTCCACTTATCGACTTAGAATACGCAGATGATATAGTCCTGTTTGGTGAAGATACTGATAAAATGCAGTCTTTTGGTATCACTGAGCAACAATGCCAGGTTGTTTGGAATGCTTTTCTCTCCCTCTAAATGCAAGTTGTTGCTTCAGGACTGGTCTGCGTCAACACCTGAACTAAGGATAGGGAGTGAAGTAGTCGAACGCGTTGACAACTTCACTTATCTTGGAAGTCTGGTCAGCCCTATTGGGCTGGTATCAGACGAAATCTCAGCACAGATTCGAAGAGCTCGTTTGGCTTTTGCCAACTTACGTCACCTATGGCGAAGGCGAGATATCCGTCTATCAATTAAGGGACGAGTATACTACGCGGCAGTTCGTTCTGTCCTACTTTACGCCTGCGAAACGTGGCAGTTAAGAGTAGAAGATACTCGTAAGCTACTAATATTTGACCACAGATGTCTTAGAAATATTGCTGGAATCACCGGGTAAGTAATAGTCAAGTTAGACTCATGGTATTAGGGAATGATGGTAAATCAGTTGATGAGGTTGTGAATGTTCATCGACTGAGATGGTTGGATCACGTGTTGCGTATGCCTGAATACCGATTACTGCGACGCGCAATGCTGTCTAGTGTTGAGGATGGTTGGAAGAAAGTTAGAGGCGGCCAAACCAAAATGTGGCATCAGTGCTTGAAGTCACTAACTTCTGAGTACCTATCTGGACTCTGACCATGCTTTGGTCTGCGCCAATCTTACCTTACTTTTCAGTGGACAACGAAGTGACCGCCACTAACGGATTGATGTTAGCAAGCTGGTTGCAACTTCTGTTGCAAGTAAGTATCGAACCGAGCTAGCCTCTAGGCTAGCTACCACTCCACCGAAAAGTATAGATGAGCATTGGTTGCAATTGCATGACGCCATGAAAATGGCGGGTTCAGTCAGTTGTGGGTTCGCGAAACGTTCCGCTTATAAGCACTGGGTTTCTTCAGGTTCCTTACAACTCATTGAAGCCCGTCGGTCTACTCCGGGTGACCGTGAGTTTGACCACAAACGAAGGATGTTACGTAATGAAATCGGGCAAAGCTTACGTAAGGACCGAGAAGCCTGGTGGTCGAAGCGTGCTAATGAGCTGAAAGCAGCAGCTGCATCTGGTAATTACCGGAAGCTCTTCCAACTCATCCGAGCCACAGGCAGCAAGAAGTCTGGTGTGAGCGAAACAATCTGCGAGGATGACGGGATGCCAATCACTAACATCCATCGACGTCTTGGACGATGGGCAGAATTTTTCGAAGGGCAGTTCAACTAGCCTGCTGCTCCGGCAACATCGGTCAGACTGTCCTGCCCTCCATGGCCGGTGATGACTGATCCACCAAATGAGGCGGAAGTCCGCAAGGAACTCCAACTCTTGAAGCGTTACAAATCACCTGGCCCAGATGACTTACCTCCGGCTCTTTTTAAAGATGGTGGTGACTTTCTGACTAAGGAATTGACGACGTTGTTTACAAAGGTTTGGGAACTAGAGAGTGTACCAACGTCATGGAATGAGTCGATAGTTGTCCCTATCTTTAAAAAGGGTTCATGTCGTTCCTGTAACAACTATCGGGGGATAAGTCTACTTCCGATTGCGTCCAAGCTATTGGCTTCCGTCATACTTCGTAGGTTGTTCAAAACCCGAGAAAGATTGACTCACGAGGAGCAGGCTGGGTTTCGTTCTGGTCGAGGATGTATTGATCATATCTTCACCCTCCGCCAAATGTTAGAACACCGCCATACTTATCAAAGGCCAGCAGTCGTAGTGTTTCTTGACATCAGGGCTGCCTTCGATTCGTTGGATAGGACTGTTCTCTGGGATTGTCTATTGAAGAAGGGTGTGCCTGAGAAGTTTATTAACATCCTAAAAGCCCTATATACAAACACCTCAGGCAGAGTGAGGGCATACAACCACCTCTCTTCACTGTTCCATTCAAGCAGTGGGGTTAGGCAGGGTTGCCCAATCTCACCATTCCTCTTCAACTTTGCTATTGATGACATTCTGGAAACAGCTCTGATGGATGTAAGTAATGGTGGTGTGGATCTGTTGCCTGGAGAAAGACTTCTCGACCTTGAGTATGCGGATGATATTGTCTTACTGTGCGACAATGCCCAAGGCATGCAATCCGTACTTAATCAGTTGGCAATCAGTGTCCGTAGGTATGGTATGTGCTTTGCACCTTCGAAGTGCAAAGTACTTCTACATGACTGGCAGGACCGTAATCCTGTACTCACCCTGGATGGTGAGCAGATAGACGTAGTCGAGAAGTTCGTGTATCTGGGTAGCTGCATAAGTGCTGGTGGGGGTGTGAGTGATGAGATTAATGCACGTATAGTGAAAGCCAGAGCGGCTTATGCCAATCTGGGCCACCTTTGGCGCCTTCGTGATGTTAGTCTGGCTGTAAAAGGTCGGATCTACAACGCGTCGGTGAGAGCAGTTTTGCTCTATGCTTGTGAAACCTGGTCTCTCCGAGTTGAGGACGTTAGACGACTCTCTGTGTTCGATCATCGCTGACATTCAGTGGCAACACCATGTCAGTAATGCAGAGGTTCGGCATCGTGTGTTCGGGCACAGAGACGATAATGCAGTTGGTGTCACCATCTTGAAACACCACTTCGGTGGCTTGGACATGTTCTCCAAATGTTGTCCCAGAGAATTCCATGCCGTGCATTGTTTGCCGACTCTGGGACTGGTTGGAAAAAGTGGAGAGGTGGTCAGTGCATGACATGGTGTCGTGGCATGAAAGAAAGCTGCAAAGGACTGGCTTCTGTTGGTCCTTCACGACTCCCTGGTTGGGGTCTGAGAGATAGTGCTACACAGTGGCTAGAGACGTTATCAGATATGGCTCAGAATAGAAGCCAGTGGCGATCCTGCTGTAACCTTCTTTTACTTTCTTCATTAAAAGTGGTTGTGTCTCCCTTACCTGAAAGATTTCTTCTGATTGTACCTTTCCGTTCCCTCATTATTACTATGATTATTACTACACTACCTTACACCAACCTCTTCGTTATTGTTCTTTTTTTTCACGCTCCTTATCTTTTTTTCTTCTTTCTCTTCGAATTCTCATTGTTTTGTGTGGCGCATATATATTGGCGCTCTCTTGTACCAATATGTATGTGTTCAAATAAATAAATAATAAATAGTCTGAGCCACGTTGGTAGATGCAGATTACTTGGTTGGAGTCCGCGTGACTATCGTAACCAATGCTTGGAGATTGTGGGTGACATGGCTCAGAATCGATCACAATGGCGTAGATGTATACACTCTCTGTCTTTCCTTAAAATCAGAGATTAAAATCACTTCATATCTTTCTTTCTACCAACTAATTCTTTCTTCCTGTACTATATCCGTATAAGCAATATTTATATATTACCACCATTGAATTAACTGCATCTATGAATTTGGTGTTCATCTTGTTAATGAGGTATGACAACTTAGACCTATGCATATATGTGCCTGGTCCTTCGTTGTAACTGACTGACTCAGTTTATATAGTCGTGTGAAAGTGGTATCGCTAGTCCTCACACAAATTAGTATAGCTCAAAACAAAATGTTATATAAATGCGTACTTAGTAAATGATGTAAAATGTCCATTGTATTAAGTACTAGTTCAAGTAAGTTTCACACATTTATCTAGTGTTATTACTTCTCTGTGACTTACATCTTACAAATGATACCTTTCAAATTTACTGTCTTAGTCATTAATAAAATCACTCAACTTACATTATCTTTTCAGACCTAACTAATACTCTAATTCAGCCAATAAGTTTGCTTAGCTATATATATGGGAGTTGTAATAATCTTATGAGCTTGTTGAAGAAATACACGAACTAACTCTTCAAAGTCAACAATGGTTGTTCGTGAGTTTCTAGCTCCGAATTCATTCACCGTGTTAGGTCATCTTTCTTACGAATGTCTTCTACATCTAAAATTCACATTTTACAACCATAAAATAAAACAGAACGAACTACTCCAAAGTAGCTTCTACCTCGTTCGGTTCGGTGTTCCACATTACACGCACAATTGTAAAATATAAAAAAAATATTGAGTTTAAGATTCCCTTTTTTCACTGATTCCATCTGGATTTTTAGAAAATAATCGGTTTTTTAGACAAACTACATCCTGGTTATACTGACTTCCATACTATTGGTTCGGATTTGTAAAAAAAGGTTTTTATTTGTCTGCAGTTGTCATCCTCTTGCTTAATGTAACTAGAGCATATAGCGTCATTTCATTTTATTTGTGTGTGGGCTGTGATACTGCCCGGGTGCTCAAACCGAACCAGATGGTTTTCTTAGGGGGCAACATCTGGAGACTTCGACCTAAAGATCTGACCCACGAGGTAGTGGAGCATCGTGAGGAGATGCAGTCCCATGGTAGCCGGTGACCAACGATTGGTTCATACGCCATTTGTTCCGTCAGGATACTGGAGCCCATGTGCACCATTGGTTTGTGATCCGGTTAAAGTGCTGGACATTCGCTTTTCGTCCTCTCATTTTCGTAAACAACAGTAGTGGCACGAGAAGACAGTGAGTAGGACCTCCCTGTCAGAGACTATATACGCGTGGCCATGTGAGAGCATTTCGAGAGGGAGAGAGGGTCCAGGGCACTTGGGGGCCATGATTGAAAACCTGGAAGCATTGGATGTCCGTTTCATTCTAATATAAGACTGGTGATCAATGCGCATCCGCAACCCTGCACACGGGACACGAATCGTTAACTGAATGAGGGTTTTCCAACTCCCCTAGGTGGACTCACCGTGTCCACCAGCCCGGTTAAAGCGCCGGACATTCGCTTTTCATCCTCTCAATTCCTTAGACAACACCCGTGGTGCGAGAAGGCAGTGAGTAGGACTTCCCTGGCAGAGGCTGTATACGCGTGACCGTGTAAAAGCATTTTGAGAGGGAGGGCGGGCCCTCACCACTCTCGGCCGTACCAGGGCATTTGGGGACAGAACATATAACAAAGTATAAGAATATTTTATCTGTCGACATTTGAATGCATAAATGTGAATATTATCAATTTTATGATTATATTGAATTCATATATTTGGATATTTTTTGTACAGGCTTGGTAAACCTGAGTGTTGATGGCGATAGTGAATTTGAAAATCTATCTCTTAAAATGAAAGATGTGGAAGAATTTTTCAATATACTAGTCGTAAGTTTTTTTACCTTCTGTTAGATAAATATAAAATGGTGATATAATGTACTCTTATTCTAGTTTAGTCACTGTGAATTTATCTATCTCGAAAGATGATGTCTGGTATGGGAGTAGGCTAAGAGGAAATTACGGGCGGTCAAAGCAGAACTTGGCATCAAGACATAAAGTTATTGACATTCAAACTGAGCCATATTGGCAGGCTCAAATTACTCAATTGGAGTCCGTTCGATAACCATGGTCAGAGGTTGATGACTTTGTGTGACATGGTTAAGAATCGTCTGAAATGGTTTAAATGTATTCATTTTTGTTTGTTTTCCCTTAGAACCTGATTATCGAAGTCTCTTTATGTCTTTTTTAATCTATAATGCGTAATCCATTTTACTAATTGTGCTACTCTATGATCTATTTTTGAATAATTTAATCTCATTGTACTGATGTGGTGTGATAGTATGTTCAAAGAGCTAAGGTTGACTAAATTAAGATCTGACACCAGTAACTGAAGTTTGTTAGTAGATACATATTATCTAGCTAAGTTTCATACGATTATTGGTTCCAATTGTTGGAATTGTATGACATCGTTGTGTTTGTCACAATGTCAAAGTTGTTTTCAATCATTGTTTCTTATCAGATCCTGAATTTCAATAGTATTTTGGTATTTTCGATTCAGTGAATTAATTCATCTTTCTCGAATCATATTATTTATATTTAACTTTTTCTACTAACTTGGACAGTGTTGCTACTACTGCTTCAGTTTGGCCACCCGGGCATTATCCTAGACGTCACACAAATCGAATGATTTATATGTCGCATATCTGTTTGGTGCCTTCTTGTTCCAATGTTTATGTGTTTAAATAATAGTAGTATTAATAATTATTTATTTGTTTATTTTAACACATAGATATGTGTACAAGAAGGCACTCAATACATATGCGCCACACAAATCTCATTCGATATGTGTGAGGGCTGTGATACTGTCCGGGTGCCCAAACCGAATCAGGTGGTCTTCTTAGAGGGCTACACCCCTAGCCTTTGACCTAAAGGTCTAACCCATAAGGCAGTGGAGCATCACAAAGAGATGCAGTCCCATGGTAGCCGGTGACCAACGATTGGTTCATACGCCATTTGTTCCATCACGATCCTGAAGCCCATGTGCACCATCGGTTTGGAATCCGGTTAAAGCGCTGGAAATTCGCTTTTCGTCCTCTCAATTCCGTAGACAACACCCGTGGTGCGAGAAGGCAGTGAGTAGGACTTCCCTGGCAGAGACTATATACGCGTGGCCATGTGAGAGCATTTGGAGAGGAAGAGCGGACTCCCCTTACTCTCAGCCGTACCAGGGCATAATAATAATTATAATGCTACTGCCGCTCACTATTCTGACAATTCTCTGTATAATTTCATCTCATTGTGCTGATACAATGCGGTGTAGATTATCAGGTTCTCTCTCTCTCTCTCTGTGTGTGTGTGTGTGTGTGTGTGATTTATGACTTATCAACTAATCAAATTGAATTTAAGGACTGTTGTCCTTTGTTTTCTTTGTTTAGTTTTGTTATTACTGTCAGCAACTATTTTGGTTATCTCTTTATTATTATTTCGTCAGACAACTAAAGGAAGTGAGAAACCAAAAAATTTCAGTGTAATTGTTAAGAATTTTAAAGAACGCTTTAAAAATCTATCGGATGCTAATCAACAAGCGAAACAATCTAATAATCAATTAAAAGAACTAATTACCAATCAATTAAAGTCATTTGATGATACATTAAAAATATCATTAGAAGAATTTATAAAGAAGTTACCATCTGTAAATGATCTGATTACTGGTAAGTAATAATATTTGGTAATAATAGTTTATCATTATGGATAATTTGTTCTGATTATTTCGATGTAATTCTTCCACTATGATCTTATCTTGTCTATTATTGTTTTTGGAGCATATTTACAAATTAGTTTGTTATTATTATTATTATTATTATTATTATTATTATTATTATTATTAGTAGTAGTAGTAGTAGTAGTAGTAGTAGTGGTAGTAGTAGTAGTAGTAATAGTAGTTTTCAAATGTTGTTGCAATAAATGGTATTTTTCCTAGCTTCTTAAAGTAAAGTGGATATAGTAGAGTTCGAACATGCAATCAATTTTAGTCCTTATACGTCAACAGTGGAAAAATTCAACGAATTAAACTTTCATACGTTCCATAAATTCATTGGTTATCTGGATTCGGTACGTAAATCGATAATGTATCGAGCTTTTAAAGTGAAAAGTATTGAAGTAGAGTCTCAGTGTAAACATGAATACTGGGTCGTAGTTATATCCATCAGAAGAGTCAAAAAATAGGACGAAATGCGCGTACTAAATTCCATTGTTAATCACTATTAAATTTTGTTCAAAATATACAATCATTAGTGTTGAAAGTTGATTGTTCTAACCCCTAAATCAAATAGTGCTGATCTAATGTGTGATTAAAGCACTCATATTTCAACAAGTTGGTCACACATGTAAACTTCATTCAGTCTATTTTAGTTTAACAATTCAACTAGTATCATTGTCCATCATACAAATAATCTCTCAAAGCTGAATACTTAAACGTGTACCTGATATTCGAGTTATATTGATCTAGTTAAACAATACATTCACTGTTTATAATGGGAAATACTTCATTCTGATATCAAATTTTTATAGTTAGATAAAGTTATGCAAGTAGCTTCACCTATTTTGTTGAATAATTTCTTATAATTAATAGCGTTTGTAAAAGAATTAATCCTTGATTGACAGATCGTTCCGACTAAATGATTGATCTATCTAATATAGTTGAAACAAGTATCAGTAATAATAATAATAGTAGTAGCGTAAATAACTTTCAAAATTATTTGAGTAGTGAACAATTAATTCATTTCCAAAGATTCACCGGTAATTTCAACATGATTTAGAATTCAGCCACACAATCATAACTAACTAACTACAAGTGTTACGTATGCCTGAACACCGATTACCACGACGTACAATGCTATCCGGTATTGGAGATGGTTGGAAGAAAGTTAGGGGCGGCCAAACCAAAATGTGGCATCAGTGCTTGAAGTCACTAACTTCTAGTCTGAGCCATGTTGGTAGATACTGCAAGACTACTTGGTTGGAGTCCGCGTGACTATCGTAACCAATGGTTGGAGACTCTTGGTGACATGGCTCAGAATCGACCACAATGGCGTAGGTGTATACACTCCCTGTCTTCCCTTAAACTAAGAGATTAAAATCACTTCATATCTTTCTTTCTACGAACCAATTCTTTCTTCTTGTACTATATCTCTATATGCAATCTTTCTCTTATATATTACCACCTTTGACCTAACCACTGCTATAAATCCGGTGTTCATCTTGTTGTGCTGATGCGGTATGACAACCTGGACCGATGCACATATGTGCCTGGTCCTGCGTTGTAGCTGACTGACTGACTGACTGAATTATGAACAAAAAATAATCTATCTATGTATTAATAAAAATACCATCTAAATAATGCTATTGATATTGATAGGATTTCCTAACTTCATTGTACTATTTCCAGAAGTTAAGTAAGTCTTATGTTGATATTCTTTATAGAATTAGTCTCAGAAATCCATCATCATCATCATTATAATAATAATAAAGTTTCTATTCGATCGGTAAGTTGAATATAAAATGGTGACTGCAGAAAAATAAATTTACTGATTGCTCTGTGCAAAAGGCGCACCGAATACATAATGCGCCTTACGAATCATTCGATTTATGTGAGGTCTGGGATACTGTCCGGGTGCTTAAACCGAACCAGGTGGTTTTCTTAGGGGGCCATACCTAGAGCCTTCGACCTAAAGGTCTGATCCACAAGGCAGTGGAGCAACGTCAGGAGATGAAGTCCCATGTTAGCTGGTGACCAATAATTGATTCATACGCCATTTTTTTTCTTCAAGATCCTGAAGCCCATGTACACTATTGATTTGGAATAAGGGTTTTCCAACTCTCACAGGTGGACTCTTCGTGTCCACCAATGCGATGAAAGCGCCGGACATTTGCTTTTCGTCCTCTCAATTTGGTAAACAACACCTTCGCCACGAGAAGACAATGAGTAGGACTTCCTTGTCAGTAATTGTATGCACATGGCCATGTGAGAGCATTTTGACAGGGAGAGTTGACTCTCCTCACTGTTGGCCGTATTAAGACATTTGGGGGCATTGTTGTATTAGAATAACGGCGGTAATTTATCATAAATATTTGACTTGCCAGTTTAAACTAATAAATTTATTTCCGTTTTATTTCATCAATAATCGTGATTGACAAAACATGTCGATCAATAAGCTATTAAATCAGGACTTAATTGTTTCAGCAAATTTTTGATGCGATTTATTCTCTGTGGGTTTCAAACAAATGGTTTGAATTATTTTTTCTAGTTAGCGTTCTTTAGCAAGGTCTTCTACGGGATGGGGTCGCCAACCCCATACTTAATCCTCCTTTATCCGGGCTTAGGATCGGCAGTAGCCTCAGAGGGGCTCCAGGTAGAGATACAAGTGTTTATTAACAGTTGTCTACGCAAAATACTTCAGATCCGTTGACCAGACACTAATATCAACAACCTACTGTTGGAGAGAATAAACCAGATTCCAGCGGAGGAAGAAGTCAGGAAGAAGCGCTGCAAGTGGATAGGACACACATTGAGGAAAGCACTCAGCTATGTCACAAGGAAAGCCCTCACATGGAATCCTGAAGGCCAAAGAAGGAGGAGAGGAAGACCAAAGAACACATTACTTCGAGAAATGAAAACAGAAATGAGAAGAATGAACAAAAATTGAATAGAACTAGAAAAGAAGGCCCAGGACGGAGTGGGTTGGAAAATGCTGATCAGCGGCCTGTGGTCCATTTGGGAGCAACAGGTCTAAGTAAAAAAGTAAAAGGGTTTTAAATAAGATTTAATAAACTGATTTTCTTATATAGAGCAAGAACAAAGATTGGTGCAGAATAATATGAATTCATTTTATTTCGTTAGGTTCTCATCAGCTGCTTACAACCTAAATTATTTGAAATTCAACATTATTACAGATATTGACATATTTATATATAAGAGTGTGATTAAGGATCAATACATGTGTATGATGATGTAACAAGCAAAGATTCAGATAGAGTTAATGAGCTCATAAAATGTTTGATTCGAATAAATAAATAAAGTTAGAGAGGGAAAGTTCTGGAACATTGAAATAGTGATTAGAACTCATGAAAATAGATTAATGGTAATAAAGAAAATATGAATTGAAATCAATCAGTTATGTATGATGTAATTTATATTTCAGAAAGAGTTGCAATAATGACGTAATAAATAAATAAATAGGAGCAAATTAATAGAAAGAGTGGGGGTTATTGTTACCAGGGTAAAGAAAGATTTATTACTGTCTCTTTTTGTATACATAGGTCTGGTTTTAAACGCTTGATTGCTAACGCTTCAGCGAATTTCAAAAGGTTCGAGTTTGATTGTTTGTTAATCACCTTGAAGGACTTCAGTATATCAGCTTTATGTCCTGTATCAAGGAGATGTCTGGCTCATTAACTCTATCTGAATCTTCGCTACATCATCATACACATGTATTGATCCTTAATCACACTCTTATATATAAATATGTCAATATCTGTAATAATGTTGAATTTCAAATAATTTAGGTTGTAAGCAGCTGATGAGAACCTAACGAAATAAAATGAATTCATATTATTCTGCACCAATCTTTGTTCTTGCTCTATTTAAGATAATAAAGGGAACTATGTGTATGAGATTTTCTTATAGTTAGAGAATTTTGTCAACAATGATATATGAATAAAATACCACACTATTCACTTTTACAGATTCAACACTTAATAATATCTCTAAAGAATCTCAAAGATTATTTGATAAAGTCAATGAAATGCGTCAACAACGTATTGAATTAATTAATAAATTAAGAACTAATCTACATATAGATGATGTCGATAGTGATCTACTTATTATTTCCGATCAAGATAAACAAGATTTAAATAGTTGGTTTGAAAATCGTTTAAAAACAAAACATGATCATCTTGTTAATATTATTAAACAGAATTTAAAAGCACAAGAGAATATTCAATCAGCTTTAATTGATTTAAATGCTGAATTTGCACCAAAATGGACTGAATTATCAGAAATTCGAACAAAGTAAGCTTGATTAATGTAATTGCCTGTGTTAAATATTTGATCTTATGAAATTCCTTTTCTAAACATCTTCATTTCTCATCTGTATTGTTAGCTTGATGTATCAGTCAGTCTTGAGTGCTGTTAGAGGTATGAGGGCGGTTATCACTTCCTGGTTGCCCATACCGTGGAAGGGTTCTTCTAGAGGTACTTGAAAAGGAAATTGGATTAGGGGTGGTCTTAGTGACCTGTGAGCGTGACCGCAGTGCCCAAGGGACAACTGCTTGAGGTCGGTCACACACGACGTTTTTATGAGTAATTTTCATGTTAGCTCCGTACTTGTTTAGACCTTACAGTCGGAGACGGATATCCGTGGGATAAGGCGAGGCGTGCATTTTTAGGGTCGACGTTTTGTAACCCCACCCCTCCTTGTGGGTATGGCAGCATCATTGTTATGCTGGTTGTCTGAAGGAAACACCATACTGCCGTCATACCTCTGTACAGTCAGCAGTATGACTTCGCCTTCTTACCTTGAGTTTGTTACTTTTAGTCTAACCATTCTTCAACCGACCTGTCTAGTATGGTTGGATCTTGAGGAACGATTGATGCAGCTAGTATAGCTCGATTAGTTCATCATGATAGACAAGCCCGACCACCACGTTAAAGTAGCAACAACGGTCGGGAGCTTGATGTATACTGTAAGTTGTAAATTTTTGCCTGGTCATAGCATTGAATTATTTTATTTAAAAATCTTAAGCAAAGTCGAATACAAGTTGAATGAAAAAGTTTTTTTTTCAATTAGTTTTTTTCATCAATATTCTACACTTACGTATAAGTTTTGCAATTAATTGTCAAATTAATGACAAATGATTGATAATAAGTCATTTTAATAATATTTTCTGGTCAGTTAGTAACGATGCCCCCAAATTCCCTGGTACAGTCGAGAGTGTGGGGTGAGTTGGCTGTCCCTCTCAAAATACTCTCAAGTGGCCACGTGCATACAACCACTGACAGGGAAGTCCTACTCACTGCCTCCTCGAGGTGGGGTTGTTGTTTAACAAAATTGAGAGGACGAAAAGCGAATATCCGGCGCTTTAACCGGGTTGGTGGACATGGAGAGTCCACCTAGGGGAGTTGGAAAACCCTTATTCTAAACCAATGGTGCACATGGGCTCCAGGGTCCTGAAGGAACAAGTGGCGCATGAACCAATTATTGGTCACCAGCTACTATGGGACTGCTCCACTGCCTTGTGGATCAGACCTTTAGGTCAAAGGTTTCGGGTGTGGCCCCCTAAGAAAACCACCTGGTTCGATTTGGGCACTTGGACAGTATCCCAGCCCTCACATAAATCAAGTGATTTGTGTGGCATATATGTATTCGGTGCCTCCTTGTACCATTTTTATGTGTTTAAATAATAATAATAACAAAACGTTTGGAAACTTGTAATCGAAACAAAGATGAAATTTCATAATCGTTTAATTACCACAACTGGTTATGTTAAAAGAAGCGATGTTTTCTGGTGTAGGAATTGGTCGGAAGAAAACTAGGTGCAACCGAACCAAAACATGGAATCAGTTCATGAAGTCACTGACAATTGGACTTAGCTATGTTGATAGATATAAACTACCTGGCTGTGGTCCGCGTAATTATCGTAACCAATAGTTAGGAACTTTGACATGGCTCAAAATTGTTTTCAATGGTTCAGGTGCATCCATTCTATGTCTTTCACCAAATTTCTCATAACTTTATTCGTTTTTGTTTCATTCATTACTCAATTTTGATTCATTTAAACACAGAGATTAGTGCAAAGAGCCACTAAATATATATGCGCCAGACTTCGTCATTCGATTTATTCGAGGGCCGGAATACTTCCCGAGCGCCCAAATCGAAGCAATTGTTTTCTTAGGAGGCCACCTCCAGAGCCTCTGACCTAGAGGTCTTATCCACAAGTCAGTGGAGCAACGTAAGTAGATGCGGTTCCACGGTAGCTGGTGACCAACAATAGGTCTATACGCCATTTGTTCCGTCACGATCCTGGAGTCCATGTTCACCATTAGTTTGAAATCAGGGTTTTCCAACTCCCCTAGGTCGACCACCAACCCGGTTAAGGCGCCGGACATTCGCTTTTTCATCCTCTCAATTTCGTAAACAACACCCCCGTCGTGAGAAGGCAGTGAGTAGAACTTCTTTGTCAGTGGCTGTGTACTCGTGGCCATGTGAGAGTATTTCGAGGGAGAGCTAATTCGCCTCACCCTCGGCCGTACCAAGGCATTTGGAGACATTTTCTTTTCGAGTCGTATTTTTTATGCCTAATTTTCCCTATTACAGCTGATACTGTTACTACGTCTACTATTCTGGGATTTAGCCTGACAACTTTATCTGTTTGTGCTAATGAGGTATGAGAACGTAAACCGATGTACATACTTACAGGTTCTACGTTGCGACTGACTGACGTAAAAGTAAGAATAGCAATTGAAATGGGACAGAGATGTAAATATTTTGAATCATCTGTGAAATAAGTAATAAGTAATCAGTAATACGTATACAAAGAAAATGGAGAAATGTTATAAGCTTTAAAATTATTTTTATTGTGCAGCAACTAAGTCGTGAAGATTAGAGTAAATTAAGAGGCTGTACAATGACCTTTTGCGTATATGTGTCGCTCAATTTCGTGGATTGGTTGAAGTTAGACA
Organism: Schistosoma haematobium; assembly: GCF_000699445.3. Taxonomy (NCBI): domain Eukaryota; kingdom Metazoa; phylum Platyhelminthes; class Trematoda; order Strigeidida; family Schistosomatidae; genus Schistosoma; species Schistosoma haematobium. Next base: position 90,400,146 of record NC_067196.1, on the reverse strand, counting down.
TTAACACCGTTGGATGCTGGTCGGCTCAGTGGTCTAGTGGTTAAGCGCTCGCTCACGAGACTGATAGGTCCAACGTGGCTCAGACTAGAAGTTAGTGACTTCAAGCACTGATGCCATGTTTTGGTTTGGCCGCCCTTAACTTTCTTCCAACCATCCGGAACACCGGTTAGCATTGCACGTCGTGGTAATCGGTGTTTGGGCATACGTAACACGTGGTCCAACCATCTCAGTCGATGAACATTCACAACTTCATCGACTGATTTACCATCATTCCCTAATACTTTGAGTCTAACCTGACTATTACTTACCCGGTGATCCCATCAGGTACGAGCAATATTTGCATGAATCTGTGGTCAAATACTAGTAGCTTACGAGTGTCTTCTACTCTTAATGACCATGTTTCGCTGCCGTAAATTAAAACAGAACGAACTGCCGCGCAGTATACTCGTCCTTTTATTGATAGACGGATATCTGGCCTTCGTCATGAGTGCATCCCTAACATCCTGGCATTGTTGCTTAGAGTGGCCAGAAGACTCTGCATTTCATCAGCGTCTTCACCAAACAGGACTATGTCATCTGCGTATTCTAGGTCGATAAGTGGACCTCCTGGTAGGGGATCAATGCCCGAAAATTCTCTTCAAAATCTAAGTTAAAAGAATTTTTCATAAGATAATCCGATTACTAATGTATATCATTTTTTATTACATTTTCATTTGTTATCGTTAGACGTTCTGAACAAATCGATAATATATTAGTAGCTGGTGAAGCCTTTGATGGTATTCTGTCTAAATCAAAACAAGGCATTGACTTCTATATTACATTAATCAATCAATTGAAAGATCTTGATAAAGAAGTTGATCACTTTATCGAAGACCTTAATAAACAGTTACGTTTATCAATGGATGAATTGTCAAAACCCATATCTAGTAAGTCATGTTAACTTTCCTCTTCTTTTTGTTGATAGTTTTATATTTTCTTAACTGAAGAATTTCAGCACTATGCTTTTATCATTTTCCCGGATGTTTGAAACTCAAATAACTGAATAGTAACGTCGGAGATTTTGAAACAATGATATGGGTTCAAACCCTGTAGGGAGCACCAGTTGCTTCAAGATTGTAGGTGTTATCCCTTAGTGACGAGTTAAATAACATGAAACTTGGGTTATGGAGCGTTTTTTCCCGATTACTTCTGACCATTAAGCATCTCTCTACATAGTGTACATGATGTCAAATTACTTAGACTATTAACTACATTGTAGCTTAATCGATAGAATTTCACCAGCACTAAAGTATTAAATAAACATAATATTAGTCACTACTCAATGAGGAATCAAATATAGATATTATCACCGTGTTTACTTTGAATTGTCTTCTCTCTTAGCTCTTAGCGTATCTGTTAAATCCAATGTGACCGTGTTGTTGTGACCCAGGAAATCTATCGTATCGTACATTACTCAGATAACCAGCTTCTAACTAACCATGTTAAAGTATCTTTCATTATTATATTGTTACAGCTGTTCTCATTTTTTCCGAACATATTTAAAATATACCATACGCTAAACATTTAAATTGATGAAGTATTTCATTGCTTAAAGCTGTCAAACAGTGGTCTAGGTACTCCCATTCTGAACCTTTGTAATATGGTTTCAGAATATACGGTATATAATTTTTATTTTGAACAGATATCTTTATATCGAAAAGCCTTATTCTTTAGATTGATTCCATGTGTTCAACTTGATTTTGTTAACTTAATAGTCTCACAGTAGTTCATATTCGCTTTATTAGTCTTTTTTTGAAATGTAATGTAAATACCGATTTTTATCCTTAGTTAAATAAACATTGAACAATATATTTTTTTCAATTTAATATACGTCTCCTTACTTTATACATAAAGATCTAACAATTGAAACTACACCTCGATTACCGACTGTGTCAACACCATCATTTCCAACTCTTGGCGACTATATGAAAGCAATGCGCCCAACCACAGTACCTACTCATCCTAATATGTATATGGGACCAATGGGATGGCCTGTGTCAACACTGACTTCAAGCCAACCAAATCAACAGTTAAATTTACCCCCAAATCCTGTTACTGCGTCTTCACAATTTCCTACAACTTCTATTTCACCGAATCATTCTGTAGTTAATTCATTTATTCCATCTGTGTCACCTGATGTTTACTATCAACAAACAAATGTTAGTCAACCTTTTCCATACTATCCTACTTCTCAGGTATGTAGAGTAATTATTTCCATGTGTCTGCTTTTTATTTAATTATAAAGTGATAGTCACAAGTTTGAAAGAAACTTTGGCAACCCGTTAGTAGTACCATTAGTCTCAACATAATTGGTTAGTTTACAATCTAATATGTAGCCGTTTGTATTTTCTTTGCTCGTTACAAATCAACCGGTCAAAAATCTGAGAAGGCCAACCATGTGCCTGAAATAATAAATCTTGATATGTAAGTGATTAGGACATTTGTGGTATTAAACTAATAATTAAGCTTAATTTCTGAGCTGTAAAAGACATAGCAGCAGTTTATTGTTTAAATAAAGCTTATGATTAAGGCAACATAGAAATACTACAAACAAACTGTATAGTAATCACGTATCGTATATATATATATATATATATATATATATATGGCTTTGAAACTCGCATTTTAAGTTGTTGTTCTCAGTTGACACAGGTTCCCAAACTTGGGAGCACTGGATAACTGTTTCGCCCTATTATTGAGCTCTTCAGCATTGCACACCCATGACTCATCCAGACATCGACTCCAGAACCTTCAGGTCTCACGACAAATCGTTAACCGTTAAAACTACTACATCTATGGAGTTCACATTTTCTTAAAGTGAAACATTAGCAACTAATAGAATTAAATGGTCATCGCATTATATCGTAAATTGATTGGAATTGGGATGATGTACCGTTTTTACACTAATCTAGTGGTCCTAAAGTTTAGGTGTCCTCTATAAAATCCGAATGTTGTCATTCGACCTCTGACTGAGTCCTGGATTTGTATCTTCTAGGGGTCCGATATTAAGGTGCGATAAGTGTGAAGTCCTTCAAGTGTTTCGTTTTATTTCGAGACTTTAATTCCTTCTATATTTCGACTTGTAATGGTTTTTCGTTTATTACTGACCATTAAGTGTATAAATTGATTTAATGTTTTTTTTTTGTATACTCCGGTAACGATTTTTCAAGAGAAACTTAGGGTTAGTAATTAAAGTAGTAAGTCACAGGGTTTGACGTCGCTCTATCTACTTCGGTTTGAGCATTTTACATTTTAAAGCTGACAGAATAAACGGTAAAACATAGATGTACTTTTATTTTGAAATTATTATAATAAAGCCGTAATTGTCATATGTATTGCTTTATTGTCTTAGCCACGTTTTAGAGGCCCTATGACATATACACCACTGTACAACTCTCAACAATTCCCAACAACTGGTGTTAACATTCAACCAACTGCTGTTCCGATGCCTGGTTCATCATATGCTGCAGGATTTCAAGTAAGTTTGGTTATATGAGACCTACTTTAAACACTATTTTTAGACAACCAATCCAATGCAAACCGCTGTTCGTCCTTCACCCACTGTAACTTATGGCGCTCCTCAAGCTGCCAATATGGTAAATACTTTGGTACCTCCATGTCAACGACCCATTACTTCGCTTCCACAAACTACGAACATGTCTCCCTCACAACCAAATAATTTACCTGGTACATTTGAATCTAGATTTCTTCCGAATAATCCTCGAATTCCTGTTCTCTCGTCCACAACAACATCGTCACTGTCACAATTTCCTATACCTGTTAACAGTCGATTCTCACAGCCTAACAACTTTATTCAAACTTCCATTCGATCAACTAATCCTTTAGTTCCACCAAATTATTCATCAGCGAATTCTAACCAGTTTCCTCCTCAGTCTGTTTGGCCAAATCAATTAATCAATAATAATCTGACTTATCAAAATCCTCCTCAAAACTATTCAAAAACATTACCTACAGGAAATTTCGGCATGGTCGGTATCCAATATCCTCAATCTAATTTATCTTTTCCAAATACATTATCATATCAGAAACCAATACCTCATATAAATAATTCCCCTGTGAATTCTGGGCAAATTTCGATTGCATCACAACAATCCTATACGACTCTGCCTAATCACAACCAGGCCATACGTCCTGTTTCACAATGTAACACTAATGTAACAACACAGTCATTATTACCAACAAATGTAACTCAGACTCATCCAACTTCACAGTATACTGATAGCAACAGTAATAATTCGACTGAACAAAAACCAAATCAAATTACGCCATTCAATTCAGTTCTGGATACCGATAATGATGCCTATTTATCATCTTCTAGGTTGAAATCAATGTCTCCTATTGAACCACAAGTTTTAACCAAAGTGAGTTTTTAATTTGTTTATTTTGATTGTGAATGGTTTATATCAATAAGTGAATAGGTTTAAACCATTACCTATTTGCTCATATTTTAAACAGTGCAGTAATTACGTACTGAGAAAACTAAGCATCAGTCATTTATACGAATATTCGCCAATATTAGAACGAATAGTTTGACATCAATCAATCAAATAGTTAGTTGATCTTCTGTTATTTTCTTTTTGTCCAGTCGTATTTTTGTTATATATCAATCTCTTTTAATTATTATATTATTATCAGAATGGGTTTTGTGGAGATTTTAGTAATTCCAATAGTTGGAATCATCAGTCAATTGACTGATAGGTCCTGGGTTCGGATCTCGCGAGGCGGGATCGTGAATGCGCACTGCTGAGGAGTCCCACAATAGGATGAAACGGCCGTCCAGTGCTTCCAGGTTTTCCATAGTGGTCTGGCTTCAATTGACCTATGATTTCAACTATTATATTATTGTTAAGGAATATACCAACTGAAAAGTATCCACTTTACTGCGAAAATACACGTAATTAATATGTCCGTTTGAATCTTGAGATTTCAGTGGTAGCGGTAGTAGCATTACGTAGTACAGATAACTAATCATTTTATGTTTTTTTAAAAGGATGATTTAGATGCGAAACTGAGAGAGGAACGTTTACGTGAGGCCTATTCAGGTAATCCGAATTCTCCGTCAATACCGTCCTCTACGTCAAATCTTATCAAATCGTTATCATCTTCATCATCATCCAATCCTACAAATGTCAATGAAAGTAAAAATCCCTCTTTAAATCCAGTCAAATCTGATTCATTTACGTCTTCAACTGTTACATCGAATCCCGTTAACTGTCAATCAGTTCTATCAAAATTTCCACCACCGGAACTATTATCTGATCCACTTGTATTAAATCGATTTATTGCATCTGCTGAATTACTTCTTACATGGCTGGAAAATCCCAATGAATTAATTTCTACCGGTGATAGCGATTGCCCGGTAACTTCTTTATCAAATCTTACTAATACTAATACTATAACTCGATTAAATAAAGCATGGCAAAAAGTACAAACACTTGCTAATGCTTTTACAACTTCTGTTTATTTCAATGGTAAACGACCAACACATGCAATTGCTCTTTGTTGTCCATCAAAAAATCGTAATCAAGATTTTGTTCCTTACGATAATAATCGTGTTGTATTAAAATCATTAAAAAATGATTATATTAATGCAAGTCATATTGATTTTCAAAATAATTTAGGTATATGGTGTCCACGGTATATTATTACACAAGCTCCAATGATTAAAACAATGATCGATTTTTGGACAATGATACTTGAACAAAGCTGTGAAATTATAGTCACATTAATACCAACTCGTGTTAATCGTACTGTTAATTCATTTTATTCTTCTATTTCATCTGGTGAAGGAGCTTTTGGTGATGAGAATGATCCATTACGTATTCCAGCATATTTACCAGTTAATAAAACTGGTGCTAGATTGTTATTGCCTGGAAGTAATTTGGAAATACGATTACAATCAATTAAACAATCTTATATTGAAGGGAATGTAATATCACAAGATAATAGTGATAATAATGATAATAATAATAATGATATTGACACGAACGATTCAAATCGTCATCTAACTTCTTCAACACAACATCATCCATGGACTGAACGAATTATTACTGTACAAGATTTAAATACAAAAATAACACGTAGTCTAGTTCATTTAACATATCATCATCAATTTCCATTGAATATTCCTTTATCAAATAATAACAATAGTTCAATTAATGATCCAAATATTGTACAATTAGTTGCATTCATTAATCACGTACATAGTTATTATAAACAACAACGTAATTTAATTCGACCTATAGCAGTTGTTTGTGAATATGGTGCTGAATTAAGTGGAATATTTGTCACTGCATCAGTTGGTATATTACATGCAGATATGTTGGGTAGAATGAGTGATGTATTCACTATAGCTGGTTATCTATGTCAACAACGTCATGGTGTATTAAATAATTCATGTCAATTATATACTGCTGCTCGATTAATTGGTTATTCTGCTATCGAGACAGTAGCTAAAAAAGATGTTGTTATTGGTCCAAGACATCGACCATCATCAACAATAACAACGACCACAACACTGACAACAACAACAACAACGAATAATTCGAAAACAAGTAACGCAATCACTAATTCAGCACAATTCAACCTGACTAATTCATTGGATAATATTTTTTCAAAACAATCTTTAAAATTAGGTGATTTAATCTCAGTAGTTGATAAATGGTCCGTGTCTACTAAATCTGAATCGATTACTTCTTCCAGTGTAGAAACTGAAGATAAGTTTGTTAGTTCTAATGTGGAAAATAATGATTCAAATCAAGCTACATTAAAGGTAAATGGTACTTAGTTATTTGTAAAAAAAAGTGTTTGATTAAGTAACTGTACAACTTCATGTCTAATTGAGCTTTCATTATAAGGTATTGTGGAGATTGTTCAATTTGGGGCTTCACATCGTTTACTGACTTTGGTTAAATAACTTTGAAAACTCAAAAAAAAAAAACTCTGTACTGCTATTTCCTTCCAGTTAGAGTTTTCAGCAGTGTGAATTTAATCATTTCGTGCGTGAGATAACTATCATGAACAACAATAGTCGGTGTTCACCTAGTATCTCAATGTGTTATGTCCCGATAAACATAATGAATGGTAACTATGGGATCCTTTTATGGACCAATACTAAACGTATATTTTTATCGTATAATTGTTAAATAACTAAACTATTCATATTTATATTCCTATTATTATAGACTTTATTTTGACCTATGAACCATTATTATACGTTTTACCATTCTTGAATTATGCCATGTCTATTAGTCGCTGCCTCCCACATTCCCAGCCACATCTAGCTAATTCTTGTGCAAATGTTATTTTCTATTTTATGCTACGTTGTGGTCTGTTTGATTGGTATATAAACTCAGTGTGTTTGAAATATAAGGATTCATATTGCAGGGGCTGAGACTGATGTTCTGGACTTAACTGACTGGGCTAGGCGGAAAGCAAGACCAATCAGGACTCTAGACTGCTTGCACGTGTTTTACGCGTCATTGGTCCGATCGATAATTCACTGCTCTCTAATTGGCGGTTTTGGGCTATAACAGAATGCCATCTTAGTGGTCTAAAGGTTAAGCGTTCGCGCGTGAGACTGAAGGCCATGGGTTCGAATCCTGTGAGCGGGATCGTGGATATGGCCGTCCAGAGCTTCCAGGTCTTCAATGGTGGTCTAACATCAATCGGTTCATAATCTCAATCAAAGAATTAATAACCTTCACAACCCTATTCTGATGGTATCTAAAATTGACTGAAGTTAGAAATGTTAACTGTTGAATTAGGTGATATGAACGGGCTAATCTCTCGCCGCGAGGATTGAAGGTCCTTGGTCTGATCCACAGTGAAATTAAGAATGTTCATGGTTTAGGTGTCCTATACTATTACATAATAGATGTTCAGTACATCTTGTTCTTCAAGTTATCTAACCAAAGTCAATCCATGTTATGAGCTATGTGTATTATATGGATTGTTGACAATGAGTAGTATATAGATATTAAGGTTGAAGTGGTTTGGTTAATTTCACAATGGTATTTCGTTTATATCACTCAGTTTTTATTATTTCATTATCTTCTATTTAATAGGATGAAATGCCTGTTAATGTTGAACAACAACAACAACAACAATCGACCAATGAGTTGAATGTAAATCCTTCAACTATTGTATCATTATCAGATAATCAGTCTAATTTATTATCACAATCCTCAGAAATCAATAAATCGACATATGAATCTAAACTACCTGAACATTTAGTAAATTTAAATAATTTAACTAAAAATTCTACAAATAATAAACGTTATACTCGTCAAGATTTTCAAGATCTTTCCAATTCTACAACAACTAATACTACTGAATTATATCATCATGAGATCGAGTTCAATTCAAATGATGATCCATTGAATAAACTAGATCCATTATGGAACTCGAAATTACTTGATCATTCAGTGAATTCTTAATACATTGATTCTTTTCTTTTCCCGAAATGAAAAAAATTTGATTTTCTTTTCTTTTTTTTGAACCTTTCTCTTTCATCTGTTTGTCTCATTTTGATTTTGTTCCATTGTATTATTATTATTATTATTATTATTATTATTATTATTATTTAAAGAGATGATTTATTTTTTAATCCATCTACATGCCTTTTTTCTATCAACTTTATAATAATATGTGAGATTATCAAGAAAATGCAGTTCTACAAAAGGGAAGTTTCATAATACAACAAGTTAACAATATTGGTCTTGAGTGCTGTTAGAGGTATGAGGGCGGTTATCCCTTCCCGGTTGCCCATACCGTGGAAGGGTTCTTCTGGAGGTCCCTGAAAAGGAAATTGGATTAGAGGTGGTCTTAGTGACCTGCGAGCGTGACCGCAGTGCCCAAGGGACAACTGTTTGAGGTCGATCACACACGACCTTTCTATGAGTAATTTTCATGTTAGCTCCGTCCTTATTGAGACCTTACAGTCGGAGACGGATATCCGTGGGATAAGGCGAGGCGTGCATTTTTAGGGTCGACGTTTTGTAACCCCACCCCTCCTTGTGGGTATGGCAGCATCACTGTTATGCTGGTTGTCTGAAGGAAACACCTTACTGCTATCACACCTCTGTACAATCAGCATTATGACTTCGCCTTCATACCTTGGGTTTTTTGCTTGTCTGGTATGGTAGGATCATGAGGAATGATTGATGCAGCTAGTATTATAGCTCGATTAGTTCATCACGATAGGCAAGCACGACCACCACGTTAAGGTAGCAACAACGAACTACAAACTAATTCTTTCTTCCTGTACTATATCCTTATATGCAATCTTTTATATATTACCACCACTGAACTAACTACTTCTATAAATCCGGCGTTCGTCTTGCTGCGCTAATGAGGCATGGCAACTTGGACTAATGTATATATGTGCCTGGTCCTACGTTGTAGCTAACAGACTGACTGAGATTCACAACATTTTGCTTACCTTCTGATAGATTTGATGAAGAATTATTTATATACAATGTGATTCGCAATCAAAAAGGTATTAATGATTAGTAGTAGTCGTAGTGTAAAAAACTTGAGAATGCTGTTCTAAAGCTAATCAAATAAAGTCAATGACATTTTAAAGAATAATATGTTGATAAGAAACACTTAGCAGTTTTATGGAAGTAATTACACATTAATTAAGTATGATTTACCTTCATTGGAGGTTCATCGTTCTCAGGTGAATCCTTGTTTCGACTTCCTTGAAATTCACCAACGTGTAATTTACCCATATTCTATCAAAAAACAAGTAAACAAATCGCATTAAATTTGATTATCACAATTGTCTACCATTTCTTATTTAAAAGTCAGATCAATTTAAAGACTTCATTTCGATTTGAGAAACAATAAACCTACCATTATATGCAAAGATGAATAATGGCTAGCAATGGAATCAAGGACGTGCTTTTCGTCCTATTCGGGTCTCATCGGTTGGATGTACCTGCACCTCAGAGTTGATGTTCATAGCTGATGAGTCCCGAATAGGACAAAACGAACGTCAAACTGGATTCTACAGTTAGCCAATATCCATCTTTGCATATAATGCTTTTGAATTAAGGCTATATCGATGCAATACACAGTATGCACATATGTCAATAAGAGATTGATCAATTACAATCCTAGACATCAATGGGAATACTCAAACAAACAATACCAAGTGAATATAAACCTATCAGTTTGATGAATATCAAAAGAGCATTCATTAGTACTCTTAATTATTGTTTAAGAAATCATAATTTATACTGTGTTTGGTATGAGTCCATTGTAGTTCCTCTCTTTGTCACCGACACTTGTAGTTTACTGTTAAAATAATATTAGAGATTTTTTTACGGATATCTAAATAATCCATCACTGTTCCATAGTTTTGTAGAGACGGTGAAACCATTCATTGAGAATTATTTATTTATTCAAACGCATAAATATTGGTATAATGAGGCACCAAATAGATATGCGCCACATAAACCATTCAGTTTATGTGAGGACTGGGATACTAGCCGGGTGCAAAAATCGAATCAGGTGGTTTTCTTAGGAGGCCACACCAGGAGTCCTTGATCTAGAAGGTTTAACCCACAAGGCAGTGGTGCAACGTCAGGAGATGAAGTCCCATGCTAGCTGGTAACCAATAATTGATTCACACGCCATTTTCTCCTTCAGTATCCTGAAGCTCATGTACGCCATTGATTTGGAATAAGGGTTTTCCAACTCCCTTAGGTGGACTGTCCATGTCCACCATCATCGAGAATATTCATGAATTAAAATGGTATCACATTGTTTTGAACATGAATTCGTCTGCAATAGTCAATCATTTTATTTCATTCACTGTTACAAATAATCATTCATTGTCAATCACCATAGTAACAATAACAGTAATAATAATATACTTTGAACTTATCACTAAATGATTACTAGATCTCGTGAAACTGAAGACTGTTCTTTTGCTCTGGTTTTATCAAACAGTTCACTACAGATTAAATTTCATTAAGTAGCTTTCAACTCACCAACAGATACATCTTCTTTCTCTAGTTTTACACTGTGAACCAACCTTGGTTAGATAACTATTGTGGTTTATCGATACTCTACAATAACTGGTGGTGTGGAATTCGAATCTAAGAACAATTGGTTAAATGATTTAATGTCAAAATCACTGCTCTGGATTCACGTGTTTCACTTCACAACAAAATATAACCATTAAGATATATATTCAGAGATTGATAAACCTACTAGTTAATTATCAACTTCCTTGATAAAGTCCATTTTCACCTCCTCCGTTACTCTCTTGAACAATTCTCACACTACACTGAGTTTATTATCTCTTATAAGGAAGTTCTACTGATCGGTTTCTGATAGAACGGTATTCACATGAAAATGTTAGCTCGAACACAGTTGTATGGCCCTTAAAGTTGTTTCATGATGGCCTCTAGCTCACCTAGCACAATTAGAAACCCACATTTTCAAAGAGCTGACCTTAGGACAGTGAAGTAGTGAATGGTGTTCGAAACTACTATGACTGACAGTTACCAATGACACAGAACCCCCTGATATTGAGCCAATACCTTATTGACTTTACATTTGACCAAAATTTAGGAGAGTGGTTACTTGAGAAACTATCTACTTCAACGTGAATGACTAAGTAGTATCTCAGCTATTATAATCATGTGCATAAGTTTAACTAGGAAATATTGTATTACAATTTTTATAAGTATTTATTCAGTTGTCATTAGCATTAACGTATCCAGTGGGAAAATTCAACCATCTACGTTGACGGTTCCATCCTCAAACCGATGAGATATTATTGTGGTTCACTTGGATTCACAATGGAATTTACTTAAAAGAATGCTAATAACTGATGGAAAATAACAAAATTGTCATGATCCATATGTCTACATCTTCGTCGATGTGAAATGCTGAACTATAGAATCTTCACAATATCAATGTAGGCAAAACCATTATGTTGTATTTCATCTACAAACATTGTCCATTTCATCTCTGTTTTCATTCACTCAATATACAAGCCATAGGACACTTTGAACATATACATATATTTCCACTTGAATTGTAATACAATGCACACCTAACATGTGTCACATTGAAGTATGTTGATGTTGGAGCTCTTAGTTTTTCCTAGGACATTTGTCGACTAATGGATTCGTGATCACTGTTAATTTCATAACCGTATTCATGAAATTCCCACTGACGACGATATTGTTAAGTTAAAGAATGCAAACAGTCAATTGTACAGTGATAAATTTCACTTCTCATGTGGACATATCTGATGAAGTGTAAACCGTTACCCATTATTCTTGTGAACTCCACAACTACAAACTTCAAATTGTTACATTAAATGATACACCAAAGATAATAATCAACTGAGCTAAATAGTGACATTATATCTGTATTGTGAAAAAGGAACTGATTTGAAATTGCACTCACTATTTAAATTCGACGGTAATAATCCTTGAAACATGGAACCTGATTCACACGCTTCAACATAAATTAATAATGTTTTATAACGGTAAACAGGCATTAGCGCGCATGACCGTAGACCATTGGGCAGGATCATGCGTGCGGGACGATTGATCCGCACTTCTGACGATTTCCACACTAAGATGAAACTGACATCCAGTGCTTCCAGGTCGTCTAGCTTAAATCAACTGATTAGTTCAACCATTAAGTTTACCACAATCTTTACAAATCCCCATTCTGAAAATTTTGTATTGATTACATTATTTCGATAATCAGATATTTACATTGATTATCACGTAAAGTTTCTAAACATGATACAGTATAATTTGGTTGATTAGTATGTGTAATGCTCGTGCAAAATCCATCAAATTCATACCATTTCACTCCTAAATCTATAGAGTTTTGAGACAACTAACTCAACTTCGTTGCATGAATCGATTTACTCAATCGAATGGTCACAATACAGAATGATAGATTGATTCATTGATTGAAAGATAGAAGCTCATAAGTTCATAATATGACAGATGAGTGTCACCTCTGAACGGATTAAATACCCATTAAATATATCGATTAATCTAACAAACAATTACAATAATGTAGTGTATGCCTGTCGACAGGTTTAATTAGTATGTTACACTAAACGGAAATGGAAAACCTGTCACCACAAATCCAGCAAGATCGGAATAAAGAGAATAGAAGGAAAATCGGAAGGAATTATTGACTGAAAGAATCATACAGAATATGAATGAAATCGATCCAATCTAACAGATTCAATTCTACACAACATGGAATCCAATTCATACGACTTACTACACAGCTGTAAATAAACCCTCAAATTAAATAGTTCTGTAAGTTTCGACATTGATTCGAACCACATTGTTTTAGCTGAACAGGCTATAGCTTCATTACAGATTTCTATATACTTACCTAACTTAACAAATTCATTAATAAAACTCTCGTCTTATGGAAAATATTGTATAATTTGAATTAATATTGACACTCACATATTTACATTTTTCAGGTACGTGTAAAACCTTATTAATATATACAACAGAAGTATTGATTATTACTAAGAGTTGGATCATTTAGAAGAAACCAACAATACATAGATCATTGTCAAAGAACAACCAGTTGAAGCATTTGGTATGATGATGATGATGATGATTGACGATTCCATTTAATGGTTTCTACTATCTGAAAACTTTGAATAAATGAATAGTGTTAGCCGTACTTATATACAACACGAAATAAAATGCGTTTGCAATTCATCAACATCTGATAGATGATCCTTTTAAATTTCATCTTTCAACATTCTGATTCAACAAATACAAAATAATTTTCTTTTATTCTTAGAAAGTCAACTCGGAAACGTTTCTGAAAGTTCTGAAAGGAGATCAAAGCGCTGGTGGAAAAGTTTTGAAAAGGTAAGTTGTTTATATTGTCACACTTTTGTATTACATAACATAAATAATGATATCAATAAGCCTAATACACATTGAATAGTGAAAGGAGATCAGTTTGGAGATCTGCTTGAACTCGATTGCATACTACTTTTCACTCATCAGTAACATGATTCTCAAATACTGAGGGGACTGGTACTCTCCATTGAATGAGAACAAACATCGCCTATTCTCGCAGTCAGAGTGGTTATCACCCACTAAACAGAGTAACCACTGAACATCATCCATACAAGAGACTGACACTGGTTTCTCTTCAATAATGATCAGTTTTATGTTTGTTTCTCCTCAGTGATCAAAGCATTCTATCGATGATGTTGAATTGTGGCCACTAGACAAATACACTCAATATCAATTCCAGTATACTTTGATGCAAGATGGTTGGGGACAGTTGACAAGAACCTCTTACTCAGTGATAAACTTTGTAATGTGTATTACAGAATGCAATGGGATTCGTCAGTATTGATTATAATCAGATGTGTGAATCTGAATTCTTGTTGTATAAACTGTAAGTCGTGATGATAGTTATTAGAGTCAGACAGAATTTGAAAGTAGTCCGAATTTACGAGTCATTTCAGAGTTGGTTGTCATGTTAATCTGGACTGCAGAAACGGTGAGATCTCTCTCGTAATCATTCACCAATTCTCATTAACTACATCCAACAATGAAATTCTTCAGTCTAATATGTTGTGTTATTTGTGTGTTGTGAGAAATTTCTCACTGGCACTGTTTGGTTATTGGATAGTAATTTTGTTACAGTTATTTACTGATCAGTGTTGATTTCCGAAGTGTGCTTACTTGAGAATCAAAACTATCAGCTTCCCATAGAGGAAACATAGAATATATATTTCCTATGGATTGGCACTCATCGTCTTATTTCCACAGTATAGCACTATCTGTATGAACATCTGTATAGTAAATGGTGTGAATTTGATTCCATGTTTTGTAGAATTGAAACTGTTAGATTGGATCGATTCCATTCAAGTTGAAACAAGCTTTGAAAATGATTATCGACTGTAGAGGAATCTGAGTGTTGACACGTTGTTCATAAGTATTAGTAGTCGAACACTAATTCTATATTTACACGGTGACTTTAACTTTGAAATGAATGACATACGGATACACAAGTATAAGGAGGTATAGTATATCAGTCTCGAGATACTACATCATTGTCTGTAACGTTTCTATGATCACTTATTTCATTCACTTACATTTAGAATTAGACATATCAAGTTTATTTTGTTCTATAATACCTCACACAATGATATTTTGCATTTTCTAAAATTTACATCCCGTCATGTTCATTTGACTGATTCGATTCAGGATACACATCAATGACTAACTTTAGATGTTATCCTGAAATTTTTGTTGGTAACAGTGTCTTTCAACGTTTAGGTATGCTAGTAGCGAGATGATCATTGACAATGATAACAAATAATCCTCACACTGTATCTAATTTGTTGAAGCCAATTATAATGATCACTCGAATAAACTCGTTTGTCTGAAGTTTGTACACTCACCATGAAGTCTGACGGCAATTGTATGTGAGAACTATTGGAATTTCCCATATAAAGATGAAATTTCTATGTAGGGTTCACTTGTTTAAAATTACATTCTATTTGTTTCTGATCTATGGTTTTTGAATCATTCTTCAGTATTTGTTCATTTTCTGCTTATAGTAGAAAAAAATGGTGATGTATTCATATACTTTGCTGACCACGATGCCTCAGATTCAACTCATTTTCGTAATAAGTAAGTATGTGTATATCAGTGTTTGTTGATATTTCCAATTTTGAAACCACACTTTTAAGGAGGAAAACAATAAAACCTTGTGATGTAATGTTGATCATGAATCATTATTTTATTGACTGAGTCGCTTTCATTTAAGTATCAGTGAGAACTATGAGAAACATTACATCGGACAAAGTGGACGCCCTCTTTATCTTTGCCTGCATAAACATCAATTAGAAGTCAAACGCCTTGACATATCCTCAATTATATTAATGCATATAGACAACTGTGGAAACACATTTGACTGAATAAATGTAGAGATTTCGGATATTGGCAATTCCAGAAGCACCAGGGAATTTTTAGAAGCTTGGCACTCAGGTCAATCAGCAATGAACAAGCACATTGAAATCGATCCAACTTAAGACATAGGAACAAAAACCAAATCAATGGGTGACACAACCAAAACAAAGGAGTAAACAATGACAAGTTTAAGGTCAACAAGAACCAATCAACATCGAGGTGTGCAGGACAAGCTGTGAACCACATATAGAGAAATTCGAACACTTGACATCTACCTGGAGTTTGTGTTGATGATGTCGTTCAAAAGAACGATGAAGGGTCCACGACCAAACCATCCAGCTCGGAGAACAAAACTCCATCAAAATAATCCACCTGAGCTACAAATCTTCTCAACCATATCAGTGTGGAACAGCATACTCATAATTTCCACCAATTCAAACTGTTATGAAATATTTCAAATCACGAGAATCACCAACTTTCTGTATATTGAAACAGACTTACCACAACTTGTATCTGACCTTTTTTACAAGTTGAAATCATGAGCCAATTGAAGCTAGACCACCATGGAAAACCTGGAAGCACTAGACGGCCGTTTCGTCCTAGTATGGGACTCCTCAGCAGTGCGCATCCACCTTTTTTAGTCAAATTATTTAAAAATATAAAATGTCTACTCAGTTTTTGTGAGTAGCATCACTATTGAGTTTTGAATTAATCTTAGGCTACTAATTATGTCTCTACCATTTACAATTAACCTTAAATCATCATGTCCTGTATTAATCGGATTCTACTGATGAAACTCCATTATGATGAGTCAACTAAATGAAACGAACTAAACAATAGAGCTGTGTCGTTTGTTATTTTAATTAATATAAATTTTTCTTGAATGATATATTCTCATGAACATCATCTATTTGTGTGTAAAATTTGTTGTTCAGTCTTATTAAATCTATTGGAATTGTCACTCCATCATGATGATACATATTCACTTGTAACCGACTTCACACAAGATGTTATATAAGTTGATACACTGATGATCTCAGTCTTGACACATTGTTTTGCTGTGAACAGTTGTTAGAACTCGTTCATCTATAGAAGGTTATGAGTTGAATGATAGTGGCCGGTTTAAAGTATTTTAAAATAGCTACTACCCAACATATTCGAACTAGTGAGACTACCTTAAGTATCAATATCATGCACGAGAGAGTTCAATGAGTGATTATTATCTAGTCTAATGGCAAAGCAAGGACGGCATTCCAACAGTTGAAGAACATATGGAACTCAAAACAACTTTCAACCAATATCAAAGTCAGAATCTTCAATACGAATGTCAAGGCAATTCTACTGTACGGAGCTGAAACTTGGAGAACTAATACAACCATCATCAAGAAGGTACAAGTATTTATAAATAATTGTCTAGACAAGATACTCAACATTCACTGGCCGGATACCGTCAGCAACACCATTCTGTGGATGAAAACAAACCAGCCTCCAACCGAAGAAGAAATTAGGAAAAGACGATGGAAATGGATAGGACATACATTACGCAAATCGTCAAACTGCATCACGAGGCAAGCTCTAACTTGGAATCCTGAAGGGAAGCGGAAAAGAGGAAGGCGAAAGAACACATTACGTCGGGAAATAGAAGAAGATATGAAAACGATGAATAACAATTGGAAGGAGCTGGAAAGGATTGCCCAGGACAGGGTTGGATGGAGAATGCTGATGGACGGCCTATGCTCCTTCATGAGGAGTAATAGGTGTAAGTAAGTAAGTAAGTAAGTAAGTAAGGAATGTTAGTATAATCTCGTTCAAGAGTCGTTTTATCGTATCATAGTAGTAATATGATGCAGAAATAGAAAAAAATTTATATTCTACCATTATGTCCGAGTTATCAAACACTATTAAATGGTTTGGTTCAATCATTCAATTATTTGCAAATTACACTTATTGTTGTTACTAATATTTGACATTGAAATAAGGCGGTTTATAAGTCAAATGGTAGAATACATTTACTCGGTTCAATCGAAAATTAAGGATTGATAAAGTTGTCATCCTGTTACAGCCGTTCTGTTTGCTTCTTCATAACTGATACTAGTCTTAATATCATATGATGCTTTACTCTTATTTAAACAGAGATTCATCAATAGTTTACTGGGAAAAATAGAACTTGATCAGCAGAGACAATAATCAGATTGTGTAATCCTGGTTGGTTGACATCTATGTTCTGATAAGAATGTATCATGAATTGAATAAAGAACTACATCAACAAACACAATGAACTGATAATCTATTATATAAAGTCAGTGAGTAAAATCAAACAACATAGGTGTGTAGACAATGAGAAGACAACTGTCGGTAAAAGATGTCAAGCAGAATTTACTGTCGACAGAATAACCTGTAAGTTAATTTTGAAGTATATGTATATCAATTACTAAGAGTCTGAAGTTTATACTAAGCAAGCATTGGAAGCATCAAGTTTCCTCACCACAAGTATTTTCATCACCCTATTTATGCCATAAATTGACACATATTTGTAATCTCATCATTATAATTTGATAAACTTATAATGAGGAACATATTCTTCTACTGTATGGAGCGGAAACTTGGAGAACTACCACAACAATCATCCAGAAGATATAAGTGTTTATTAACAGTTGTCTACTCAAAATACTTTGGATCCGTTGGTCAGACACTATCAACAACAGTCTACTATGGGAGAGAACAAATCAGATCTCAGCGGAGGAAGAAATCAGGAAGATGTGCTGCAAGTGGATAGGATACACAATGGGAAAAGCCCTGACATGGACTCCTTAGAGCCAAAGGAGGAAAGGAAGACCTATGAACACGTTACACCGAGAAATCGAGACAGACATGAGAAGAATGAACAAAATTGGACGAGTACAGAGTGGGTTGGAGAATGCTGGTCGGCAGCCTGTGCTCCATTGGGAGTAACAGGCATGTGTAAATAAGTAAGTAAGTGGGTGAAAAGAAATGAATGTGTGATCTTAAACTGTCAAAGTATACCGAATTAAAGTTGTGAAGATTAGTTAAGAAATGGCCATTTCTATGTTCCACTGGAAAATAGTTGATAATCAGAAAGAATTGGAAGGTTGTTTTATTCAAATTTGAAATTTGTTAGAAGTATGTAGTGTTGATCGAAGACAACAATGATCATAAAAGAGTTAGATCATATAGAAATAACCCAAAGATTCACCTCTATTCTATTTCTGAACAAGTGCAATCTTTATCTTATGTCATCAGATATAGAGTCTTGTTTTTAGTATGACTGACTATATGTGTCAAAGTTATTTATTAAGCAACTAAATCATCAACATATGAATGGTTTTTCTCAAGGTACTATACAGATCGCAAGATTTGAGAATTATGGAGTTGATTTCATTTTAGACCATGGATTTGTATTACTGTGAAGCACAAAACTATCATAAAATAGAAAGTTTTCGATAGTGGAAAGTTCTCATGTCAGGATCTCTGTTCTTGACCTAAGTCATCTTTAAGATATATGACTTATTATTTTGAGGATAACTAGTCATATCAACTACAGTGAGCTAATTGAGAGACATTCATTTTGAACAGTATTATCAAGGCTCACATCAAATATAAGGAATATATATTATAGTCTTCTTAGTATTTGTAACCATAAGATGATATTCTTCTATATATATCCTAATCGTTTTCAGTGGGTGTATTTCACAATTGTAAATCTCCTGGATAAGAAAAAGTCATGCAATATGGAACACGTATACTGTTCTAGTATGTTACTCTTTGGACAGTATGTACTCATTACTCAATCAGATATTTTTAAATCAAATTATTTGAATTTTGTGACAAGTCTAATAGTTTCAGCCAGCATCTATTAACTATTATTTCGCCCCCAAATGCCCTGGTACAGCCGAGAGTGGGAAGAGTCCGCTCTGCCTCTCGAAACGTTCTCACATGGCCACGAGTATATAGCCTCTGAAATAAAAGATTTCTGAATATGAAGAAAAAATTCATTAACAAGATAAATCATCCTTTTACCTACCATGGTTATACACGTATGTACAAATACACTGTTTACCAAAACCAAAGTCCTTAACACTTTTAGAGATTTCAATAAGTACCGTAATTTGTTTCAATTCAAGTGGATCAAAGTTCATTGTTAAGTTTAATGATACTTCCTTTTAATGTTTATATGTTTATAATTTCTAGTAAAGTATGATAGGCTTCAAATTCAAAATTATTAGACCAGTATAGTGAACTAACTTATTATTTTTTATTTATTAAAACATAAAAATTGGTACAGGGAGGCACCAAATAGATATGCGCCACATGAATCATACGATTTATGTGAGGTCTATAATACTGTCCGAGTGCCCAAACCGAAGTAGGTGGTTTCCTTGGGGGACGACACCCGGAGCTTTTGACCTAAAGCTCTAATCCACAAGGCAGTGGAGCAACGTCGGGAGATGCAGTTCGATGGTCTCCGGTGACCATGTCTGATCAGCCCTAATGGGCTGGTATCGGACGAAATCTCAGCACAGATTCGAAAAGCTCGTTTGGCTTTTGCCAACTTACGTCACCTTTGGCGAAGGCGAGATATCCGTCTATCAATAAAAGGACGAGTATACTACGCGGCAGTCCGTTCTGTTTTAATTTACGGCAGCGAAATATGGCCATTAAGAGTAGAAGACACTCGTAAGCTACTAGTATTTGACCACAGATGTTTTGGAAATATTGCTCGTATCTGCTGGGATCAACGGGTAAGTTATAGGGAGGTTAGATACAGGGTATCAGGGAATGATGATGGTAAATCAGTTGATACGGTTGTAAATGTTCATCGACTGAGATGGTTGGGCCACGTGTTGCGTATGCCTGAACACCGATTATTACGTCGTGCAATGTTAACCGGTGTTAGAGATGGTTGGAAGAGAATCAGGGGCGGCCAAACCAAAACGTGGCATCAGTGCTTGAAGACACTAACCTCTAGTCTGAGCCATGTTGGTAGATGCAGATTACTTGGTTGAGGTCCGCGTGACTATCGTAACCAATGCTTGGAGATTGTGGGTGACATGGCTCAGAATCGATCACAATGGCGTAGATGTATACACTCTCTGTCTTTCCTTAAAATAAGAGATTAAAATCACTTCATATCTTTCCTTCTACCAACTAATTCTTTCTTCCTGTACTATATCCTTATTGCAATCTTTCTTTTATATATTACCACCTCTGAATTAACTACTTTTAAGAATCCGGTGTTCATCTTGATGTGTTAATGAGGTATAGCAACTTGGACCGATGCACACATGTGCCTGGTCCTACGTTGTAGCTGACTGACTGACTGTGACCAACGATTGATTCATACTCCATTTTTCCCTTCAGAATCCTGGAGCTCATGTACACCATTGATTTGGAATCAGGGTTTTCCAACTCTCCTAGGTGGATTTTCCACGTCCACCAACCCGGTTAAAGCGCCGGACGTTCGCTTTTCATCCTCTCAATTCCGTAGACAACACTTGTTGCGCGAGTAGGCAGTGAGTAGCACTTTCCTAACTATTGTATTCTCCTTAACCGATCATGATATAGTGCGAAAAATGTTTTTAATTTTATCAATATAGGTTGGTGAACTTATACTGAAGTTAAATTTCTGTTGTACGAATGATCGTTGTTAATTACAATTTCATTATATCTTTTCTCGTAGCTGTATATCATTTGCATTAAATCTGTCACGGCACGATTACCTGACCAACCAATTTTCAATTGGATTACGAATAATAAATAGTGAGGTATCAGTTTACTCATGAACATCTAGTGACTGCAACTCTCTCAATATATAGTCATATAGCACCATTATTATTATTATTATTATCCTGTTGTGACTTTAGATTGTTCATCGGTGAACATCATCCAATACATTAGAGAACATAAATCGAGATAAATTACTTAACAAATGATGGTGAAGTATAAAATGTTGTATTCTTTTGATAGTAGATGGTTACTGTCAAGAAAAATTCGATTAAACACCTCAAATTGTCTGGAAACGAATCGTTTGAAAGACATTCAAATATATATTCTTCGGATTCTATAGGGATAAGCTGAAGGAGTCAAACTAGATCCTATTTCGTTGTATAATCAGATAAACTCTAAAAGTGTCTCATAAACAAGTGAGGAATATAAGTATGAATCGGTGACTTATTAACGGAGCCAAGGCTACTACTCATCCTGGAGTGGTTACAAATGTGCTACACATAATGTAAGGTTTATGGATCAAAGAAATGTTTGCAAGATTATTGCATCTTGAAGAGAGCAAAAACAAAGATTGATGCAGAATAATATGAATTCATTTGATTTCGTTAGGTTCTCATCAGCTGCTTACAATTTAAAATCAATGTTATTACACTTATTGACATACTTATACATAAGAGGGTGATTAGGGAGGAATACTTGTGTATCATGATGTAGCAAATATTGCAATCGAGTTAATGGGGTCATAAAATTTTGTTTCGAATAAGTAAATTTTGGGAGGGAAGGTTCCAGAACATTGAAATAGTGATTAGAACTCATGGAATTAACAAACATGTTAGAAGTAACTGAAAATAGATTAATGGTAATAAAGAAAGTTATGAATTGAAATCAGTCAGTTATGAATGATGTAATTTTAAAAATTCTGAAAGAGTTACATTAGTGAGTGACGTAATAAATAAAAGGGAGGAGGGTCAATGTTACCAGGGCAAAGAAAGATTTATTACTGTTTCTTTTTGTATACATAGATCTGGTTTTAGACGTTTGATTGCTATCGCTTCGGCAAATTTCAATAGGTTTGTGTTTGATTGTTTGTTAATCATATTGAACGACTTCAATGCATCAACTTCATGTCCTGTATCAAGGAGATGTCTTGTAATGGCACTTCTGAATTCTTTTAATCTATTTGATCTTAAACTCTTCGGAATATGTTCTTTGAATCAGAGGTAGGCTCTCCTTTCTTTTCCACCAATGTAAATGCTTTGACAGATACATGTAAATTTGTATACGCAGTTGGTGGTAACATGACAAGGATACCTGTCGACCTTTGATTGTGTCAAAGAACATGTTGTTTTGGATAGAACAATCAATTTAGCTGCAGGATAAGTTCTTATCATATTGATTCACCTTGTGACATTATCACCTTTGAACTTAAGTTGAATAAGAATAGATTTCTTAATGGCTGTAGTTTCTTTGGGTTTCTTATCTTCACTATTTCCATACTTCTCAATTAATTTCAGTGGGTATCCATTATTCTTTAAACACTTTTCAACATTCATAACTTCTTCTTCTAAAGTATTGACAGTAAATATTCTTTCTGTTTTGTCAAAGTGTTTTAACAAGTGCCTTTTTCTAATTGACTAAACAAAAACTATTGAAATTGAGATAAATCCCATTACATGTGTCCATCGTTTAAACTAAGCGTTGAAAGGTACACAAAATGGGATTTATCTCCATTTCAATAGTTTTTGTCTTATCAATTAGAAAAAGGCACTTGTCAAAATACTAATTCACAGAACAGAAAGTATATATACGATCTCATTAACTCTATCGGAATCTTCACTACATCATGATATACATATATTCATCCTTAATCACTCTCTTATGTATAAGTATGTCAATATCTGTAGTAAAGTTAATTTTAGATTGTAAGCAGCTGATGAGAACCTAACGAAATCAAGTGAATTCATTTATTATTCTGCATCAATCTTTATTAATTTTTTCTGGATGGAACTAGAAAAGAAGGCCGAGGACAGAGTGGATTGGAGAATGCTGGTCAAAGGCCTATGCTCCATTGGGAGTAACAGGCGTAAGTAAGTAAGTAAGTAAGTAAGTAAGTAAGTAAGTAAGTAAGTAAGTAAGTAAGTAAGTATGCCATTTGTTCTTTCGGGATGCTAGAGTCCATGTACATCAATAGTTTAGAATCAAGGTTTTTCAACTCCCCTATTTGAACTCTCCATGTCCACCAACCCTTATAAGTTCTGGACATTCACTTTCCATCCTCTCAATTTCGTAAACATTACACCCACAACGAGAAGGCATTGACTGGAACTTCCCTGTCATTGGTTGTATTCACGTAATCATATGAGATCATTTCAAGAGGAAGAGTTCACTCTCTCCACTCTCTTCTGTACCAGAACATTTATGGTCAACCAATTATGAATGAAATCATAATTATTTCTTTATTCAAATGAATTATAAAATTATCTTCAATAATAATAAAGTCTGAATGCTTAAAAAGAAAACAAAAAACAAAAAAAAAACAGTTTTACACTTTAATCTTAATAATATTCAAGTTCATTTTATGGTTTTATTGTTACCATGTAAACAAAGATAATTAAAAAAAAACTATTGTACATTGAACTTGTTATTATTCTGATAAACATTTCAAGAGAAAAAAACAACGAAAAAAATACAAAAATGATATGCATGAATGATATGACTACTTAGTTGGATTCAAAGTTCATTACGTGGGTTGAAATGTATCCATGTCATTTTACTATAAATATATAAATCATCTCTGAATAGATTCATGAAGCATCATTCAATAGAATGTTACGATTTTCTCTATTACTTATTCATTGTTTATCTATTGTATTAGTTCAATCAAGATTCAATTCAACAATTGAATATTTTGATGAAAATCTTAGTGATAAGAATAAATGGGCTATTTTAGTTGCTGGATCTAATGGTTTTTACAATTATAGACATCAAGTAAGTAAGCATTATTGATTATAATGAGTAAACAATCAATGAATATAAGTAATAAACTATATTAGAATGTATGTTACTAACCCAATTAAATTTTATGATAGTTATACTAACTTCCATTGATTGAAATCATGAGTCATTTGAAGCTAGACCACCATGAAAAACCTGGGAACATTGGACGGCCGTTTCGTCTTAGTGTGGAACTCCTCAACAGTGCACATCCACCATCCCGCACCTCGCGTGATTTGAACTCAGGAATTATCAGTCTCGCGCCAGGCGCTTAACCAACTAGACCGCTGAGCTGGCCGGGATCCGACGGTCTCAGTGTCTAACTTCAATCAATCCACTAAGTTGCACCACCGTACATCATTGCCTTCAGTGAGTTGATATCTCACAATAGGCCTGGCTGAACTCCACTGGTAACGGCTTCTCAGGAGTATCTCTTGAAGTCAGTCACTAGTGAGCAGATAATTATTATCAGAATGGGTTTTGTGGATATTTTTAGAAATTTCACTGATTAAAATCTTGAGTCAATCGAAGCTAGACCATCGAATATCATTAAGCGACTGGCTATTTTTGTAATTTTTTTTAACCCTTTAAAAAAGTTTTTTCATCCCATTTTCCAATATTTTTCTCATCCCGTTTTGTCCAATTAAATGGCTAGTTTTAAATTCGTTATAATTGGTTATTTATGTCTTAAAATTTTTTATAAAATGTCAGTATTTGTCGATAGAGCACATTTTCTACCAATTATGGACAGTAGTAACGTGCAAAGCACAAGCTCTGTCGTTTCTCACGTTGTCACAGAAACTGACAACCTATTCTTGAGTACATTGTATCTCGTAGCGTTCCAATCTTTTGAAGCGTTGAAGAGCGCCATTAGAACTTATGAAAGAGCTACGTACTGCCATTATGCGGTGCGAGATTCTCATTTCCATAGGGATCGGAAGCCATATATTAAATTCGTATGTTAGAGAAATGGCCGTAAAACACCTAGCGGTTCTTCACAGCCTAATAGACGAAGGAGGTAATTTGATTAGTGTTATTATAATTTTTCATAAAGGACTTGCGTGAACACTTAATGTTCTTCCTTCATTTTTTGTAAGTTACCGACTATCAAAATAACGTCGATATGGATGCAACGTTAAGCAATGACGAAGAGGGAATTGTTTCAATTAACTCAGAGGAGACGACAACAATGACGAAAACGTGTATGACAACAGACTTTGTGATATTTGCAATCTTGCACAACCGTCACATGAAACTGCTGATGGAAGTGCCTGGAAAGCTCTGTACTAATGAATTATTGAAAGATTTTAAACTAGGTTTTTATTTAATTGAAATGGGCACCCTATAACTCAATAAGATATTATGTAATTCATAGTACAAGAAAGATGGTAAAAATATACCACAACTAAATTTCTCCTACTTTAGTTTATATATTTTTCAACTACCTAGATAACATCAATTGAAGTGTGTTACGTTTCCAGTTCACTTAACTGTGTCATCAAACAGAATTGATTGATTATAAAGAAGGTAATCCAATCACTGAGATTCAAGAGCAGCTAAATAAATAAGTAGAACGCTTTGAAGAGCTTTTGAATAAATCAGCCTCAGTGAACCCATTGGACATCGGAGCAGCGCATACAGACCTACCTACAAATGATACAAAATCAGTAATATAAGAAACCAGCAAGTTCATTAGGCAAATCAGAAATGGCAAGGCCGGGTAACCGGACAGTGTACCATTTGAAGGACTGAAGTCAGATATAGAAGTGACTGCGAAGATGTTCAATGTGGATTTCAGAAAGATTTAGGAGGAAGAGCAAGTACTGACAGACTAGAAGTAGGGATGCTGCAGAAAAGACGTTTCAAGTGTGAGAACTACAGAGCATACCACTAATATCAGCACCAGATAACGTTTTCAAATGTGTTGCTAAACTGAATGAAAGATGCAGCAGATGTCCAACGTTGAGATCAACAGGCTGGATTTCGTGAGTACGGTCGTATACATACCAAATCGAGATACTACGGATCATTATTAAGCAATCAATTGGATCGAATTTACCACTTTACCTTAACTCCATAGACTATGAATATGCGTTTGACAATGTGGATACGATGACATTGTGAAATCTTTTTTCATACCACAGTGTACCTGAGAAGATGGACAGCTTGCATGCAACTAGACAATTTGGACTTCGTAGATGATCTAGCTTTTTTGTCTCATAAACTTCAACGAATGCAGATCAAGACAAGCAGTTTAGCAGTAGCCTTTACACCAGAAAGCCTCAGTTTACACAAGGGAAAAACCAAGATCATCAAATACAACACGAAGAACATAATCACATTTGATGGAGATACTATGGGAGAGGTGGAAAGTTTCAGATACCTGGACAGCATCATCGATGAACAAGGAGGATCTGACGCAGACGTAATAACAACGATTGCCAAATTAAGGGTGGCATTCCTACAGTTGGAGAATATATGAAACTCAAAACAACTATCAACCAATATCAAAGTCAGAATCTTCAATATGAACGTCAAGACGATTCTGTTATATGAAGCTGAAACTTGGAGAACTACAACAACCATCATCAAGAAGGTACAAGTATTTATGAACAGTTGTCTACGTAAGATACTCAATGTCTGTTTGCCGGATACCATCAGTAACAGCTTTCTGTGATACAGAACAGACCAGCTTCCATCTGAAGTGGAATTAGGAAAAGACCCCTGAGGTAGTGAGTGGGACATAAATACGTAAGTAAACAAGCAAATCAAAGTTTCTTCGGTAGTTGATACTCAATAATAAGGTATGTATATATACATAAGTTGCTTATTAAATGATATTCTTTTTACAAATTTAGGCAGATGTCTGTCATGCTTACCATGTATTACGTTCGAAGGGTATAAAACCTGAACATATTATCACAATGATGTATGATGATATCGCTCATAATAAGATGTAAGTAATAACTAAATATTTTTGTAATGTATAAATTAGTATTGTTATTGACTAATTATTGAATAATTTATATAGTATAACTTATAAGGAAGTGAACTAACTGACTAGAATCCACTTCCATTGTCAGTAATTGGTGCCTACTTACAACTGTTTGATTCCCAATGATTGGATAAATATATACTGAAACATAATGCATTGAATTCACTTACCCTTTGATACCCATATGAAGTCACTAACAACTGGACTGAGCCATGTGTAGACTACCTGAATCAGCGAGATGATAGCAACCGATGGTTAGAGACCTTGAATGATATGGCTGAAGATCGTTTGTAATGGCGCAGGTGCATCCACTATTTATATTCTCCCAAACTCTAATCATCTGAATTCTTCATGTCCCTTTTCTTTTTCTCTTTTTAAATCTATTTCACTGGATTATACTCCTTAAATAACATCTACAAACCCTAATCTTTCCGATTACTGATTATACTTTTATTACCTCTACCACTACGGGATTTGAATCCAAAATTGTATCTCTGTTCTAATGTGGTATGTCAATTCGAACTGATGTACGTACACACGAAGTTCTACGTTGTTACTGACTGACTAATACCCAAACATTATTAAAGGAAAATATTCAGGTCACATGGTGAACACGTTGAAGTGTCTATGCTTTATGGTGAACATATAGTATACTTTGGATTTGGCACAGTTAGGTGGTACTTTGTTGAAGAAAATACCTTATACATACTTTATGGATAATACCAACTTGTTCCTATTGCAAGATAATATAATGTGAAATTTATTTTTAAAAATGTATATGTGTGAAATATGAAGAATAATCTAAACATGTCACATCTAATAGTCCAAGAGTGATTCATTTTTAATCACTTGTATTTCCATCATTAGGTTACAGGTCTTAAAATCTGTTTCATATACCAAATTGTAGACAATTGAATTCTTGAAAGAGTCCATGAACGACGAAATCACACACATATTAAACTGAATAAAAAATATGCTGGTCAAAAAATCAGAAGTTTCTATCTTTGATTCCTTGTGGGATCGTGAGCGAGTGCATAAGCATTACTTAAGAGTTGTTAAATGGATTAAAACATCTGTCCATCACTTTGTGACTTTCAATCATCCTCTATCTGACGTCATTCTGTTTTGAAACTTATCACTGAGATGAAGTGTCCTTATGAAAACGAATAGATTTCAACTGAAGTGACACTCTGAATGTTTATATTCTCGAAAGTATCTAAATGCATCTCCAGTCAAATTTCTGTGCAAAATTTAAACAACTGACTTACACCTTGTAAGTAACATGGTAATAATCGACTGGAAACCGATCTAAAGCCTCAAAACAATCTTCACAATGTCAATTCATTTCAACTAGTAGTTACACTAATAACATGTCTGATATATTGAAATCAAAATTTCAAACTGTTGACAAACATAACACTGGACACTGTTCAATTATTAATCAACCATAAGCTTATTATGTTATACCAATTTGGTAATTTAAAATCAAATAAACTCAGGAAATAATTTTTGATGGAGTTTTGTTCTCTGAGCTGGATAGTTTGGTCATGGAGCATTCATCGTTCTTCTGAACGACATCATCAACACAAACTTCAGATAGAAGTGAAGTGTTCGAATTTCTCTATATGTGGTTCACAGCTAGTCCTGCACACCTCGATGTTGATTGTTTCTTATTGACCTTAAATTTATCATTGTTTACTCCTTTGTTTTGGTTGTGTCACCCATTGATTTGGTTTTTGTTCCTATGTCTTAAGTTGGATCGATTTCAGTGTGCTTGTTTATTTCTGATTGACATAAGTGCCAAGCTTCTAAAAATTCTTTGGTGTTTTTGGAATTTCCTCTGTCCAAGATTTCTACATTTTTCCAATCGAATGAGTGTCCACAGTTGTCCACGTGTATTGATATAAGTGAGGAGATATCATGGCGTTTGACTGCTAATTGATGTTCATGTAGGCGAAGGTGAAGAGGGCGTCCACTTTGTCCGATGTAGTGTTTTTCGCAGTTGGCAAAATTTATTTTGTAGGTGATGTTTGATTTGTATTCTTTTGTTATTTCATCCTTCGGTTTGCATAGGATTGATTGTAGTGATTTTGTCGGTTTGTGTGCCACACCTATCCCGAAGGTTCCTTTTATGTATGGCAGGGCGATCCTTTTGTTGATTTCTGTGCTTGACTTAAGTTCTGATGCTACGTACGGTTAATATTTTTTGATGAAGTTGATTGGGCAGCCGTTCTTTTGAAGTACGTCCTTCAGGTATTTATCTTCTTTTTTTCGTGTTGCCAGTGTGCTGTAGTGTGTCCTCGCCCTTTTGAACAAAATGTGTACGCAGTTGATTTTATGAGCTCTTGGGTTGTTGCTATTGTAGTTGAGAATTTGATCTGTATGGGTCGGTTTCCTATACACTTGAGTTTTCAGTTTTCCTGTGTCGGTTCTAGTGATTAATATATCCAAGAATGATAGTTTTTTGTTTGACTCCTGTTCTATTGTGAACTTGATGTCACCATCTAGCTCAGAGAACAAAACTCCATCAAAATCATCCACCTGAGCTACAAATCTTCACCATCACAGGAAATAATCTTAAAAGTGTTCACCTAATATCTAGGACTAAATGAAGGTTATAAATTAGTGTAAAGAATTCGAATGATGAATTACAGTTGATAGTTAGGGTTAGATATTAAATTTAGGGTTTTCACATCATGAACTGATATCAGCTTTATAATGCCAAAACTCTATTTATCTGAATGAATGAGTGAATTTCGCGCCAAAATCTGACACTAGTTATCTTAAATCTGATTGGTTTATTCATAATTGATAGTCTCACCCTTATCATTCCTGTGAATTTATTAATTTAATGAAAGTTAGTTTATCCATGAGAATTAGGAAATGTTCTCTCTTTGAGTCGAATAAATTTTTTAATGAAGGTAAAATCAATATCGATATCCATAAAAACAATTGATCTCTTTCGATAAAGTATGATGTATGTTATAGATGTCAACAGATATAAGTAGTATGTAACACCAATAGAAAGTGAAATGCCTCAAGGCAGAAGGTTATGAAGATCGAAGAAAAGAGAAAGACAACAAAAAATGATTGCACAGATTGAAATCCTCAGTCAATTGAAGGTAGGTCACCATGGAAAACCTGGAAGCACTGGACGGCCGTTTCGTCCTAGTATGGGACTCCTCAGCAATGCTCATCCTCGATCCCGCCCCCCGTGAGACTCATGATTTCAATCTGTGAAATTTCTAAAATCTTCACAAAACCCATTCTGACAAAGAATGATTGGTTTGAAAACGAAAGAATAATCAAGTTTGAGACAATTGATTGATATTTTGCAAATGAAGTGCTTACTGCGTGGTTCTCTGATTTTACTAAGTGATTCTGTAATTTTGTGTTTAAATACATTCTATTGTCCCCACTTGTGTTCTGGTTCACTACAGAAGTACTAACTCTGAATCTATTGTTGAAATCTATGATTCAGTTGTTGAAAATAATAGCATATCTTAAGTGTTGATCTTTTCTTCCAATGGCAATCAACCCCTTTCTATGAAATAGATGTCTAATAAATATCACAACTAAACCATCCACCTAGCAACTGTACCTACAACTGTGCCAATATCTGATAATCTCCATCAATATTCATTCACATTATAGTTTTAATTTGTGACTTATGTTTAAATGATTTTCATATCGTTTTGTATCAATCATTTAGGAATCCATTTCGTGGAAAAATTTTCAATGATTATAGCCATAGAGATTGGTATAAAGGAGTTGTGATCGATTATAAGGGTAAAGTAAGTAATTATGTTTACTTTATGGTTGATTTTAATTTTTGTATACATTGTTCAAATTCCATATTCCGATCAATCTGATCTAATCTAAGGGAATAATAATAATTTTATATTCTGAAAATAATACTTACAGAATTCACGCCAGTTTATAGGTATGATCAATTTGATATAAATAGTAACATTATATATGCAAAGACAGATAGTGATTATCAGTGGAATTCAGTTTGACGCACGTCTCGTCCTATTTAGGAATCGTCAGCTGGATGTACCTGCATCTTAGGGTTGACGTTCACTCCGGGACTCGAACCCAATGTCGTTCACTTCAAATGCCATCGCGTTCTCCATTCACCTACTGAGTCCTGACAGTCACTTGCATGTACAATGGGTGAATTTTAAATTCACTTGGTATTATTTACTGGAATTTTCCATTGATGTTTAGGACTGCAACTGATCAGTCTCTTATCGACATACGTGCATAGTGTACGTATTACCTCAATATTGTCTATTATGACTCAGTAGCTAAGTAGATAACGCGATGTTGTTTGAAGCGAACGGTACTGGGTTCTAGTCTCGGAGTGAACATCAACTCTGAGGCAATCCGCACAGGATGCACATATATTAACATGAGATTGATCAATTACAGTCCTAAATAACAATGTGAAGATACAAGTAAAACAATACGAAGAGAATTTATGTCAATCAGCTTTACCATAATGCATGTGTCATGTGACCCAGTGATATACTGTTCATGTTAGACATTATTCAAATTAGTTAACTATGCTACGGATAGTGTTAACGTAAATTGACAGCATGTAGGTGGTTTTACATATGGAATTCATTAATAAGAATGGCTAAACATTTAAAGTTCCTATAATTTCACTTGCGGAATATGATACACTTACAGGCGCTAGAACATTCAATGCATTTTCAGAGGAGCAGTATGCATCAATGCAGCGAACAAAAAATAAGAGTGATTTTATCGTATGGACAGATTGTGGTAGATTATTCCAGAGTCTGGAAAATTTAAAGGTGAAGTACTTCATATAGAGAAATGATTTAGAATGGGTTTGTGTGATAATCAGAAGTATTTGAATTATAGTATGAACTAAGAATTCCAGAAATAACGTAATCGGATCAAGAAGTAACAGATAAGCACGAACGAATGTACTGTATTTACAATTCGAAATCAAGCATTCAACAAGTACAAAGGAATCATTAATTCATTCAAACACCACATCCGCCACAGATTATATTAGAGTCTAATTGTCTGTAGTCGATTGTGCGTCTTCTTCTTCAGTTCATCCCGTGTCTGTCCGACATTGTATTGGATAAAAACTCTGTATGATCTAGAATGTGCTCATTAGTATTGGAATTAACAAACGAAATCGGAACAGACTCACCTGGTTCCTCGGGTGGTATACAATCGCCGTGTCGGTTGTGTACCGAAACCATTATCTAGAATTTATAGCACAGATTTCCTAACACTATCCTCCCCCACGAAATAATGTTGGATCTTTATATCCCCAATTTATGAATGATGTTGCTTCATTTAAAACATATTTCTCACATTGGTTAGAGTAAACATTAGAAGTGTTTTTGTGATAAGGATAAACAGCAGTTGATATGAAATCACCCGAATTGTAATCAAACTCGAGCTCATTTAGTACTTGTGCTTCGCACTGGACAAGTTTCCCACAAGGAACAAATGCATTATGAGGACAAATAATATTTGGTATGACATCAAGACTTGACTCTTCTGGAATAGTTTCCTCAAATTCATTAAGAATGTCATTACAGATTAAAGGATCATTAGAAAAATCAGCATCTATCAAAAATACATCAGGTTTTCGATCATGACTAGGTTCATTCAACATATTTTCCTAGGATTTGAAAGGAATTTCATCAGAAATACACGAATCATTAGGAAAAACCATATCTGGTACAATAACATTAGAAATCTGATAAGTCGATTGATTAGAAACTGTTCTCTCACAAGAATTCTGGGTTTCATTTAACTCTGAACTGCTATGTGAATCTACACTGTCTTTTGAAATCGTTGATAATGACAAATGATCATTAGGAACACTGGACTTAATGGAATCAGACTTACAAGACTTAACATTAGTTGCAATAAGATGAACATTAGTATTACAGACTGACTGAATATGTCCAATATCATCACATTTAAAGCACTTAGAATTACGAAATTTACATGAATTAAAAGAGTGGAACCTGCCACAGGACAAACATTGACCAAACTAGTACCCATCTTCGTGAACTGCATCACAACTCCTCAATGAATTATCTGCATAATCTTGAGTATGCAGTGGGTTGGGATGACGTAATGTAGTGGAATTTTTTATATCCTCATGAATCATTTTACGAAAGCTTCCTTTACCGCATTCGAAGTTTGTATACTTAACATAGTCTAGCAGTAGATCCTTGAGAGTTGTATATATGTAAGCAAATATCGACAAATCAAATCAACATTTACTTTCCTGCAATAGATTGCAAGATTTACTCCTAGTTTGTACGGTGAACGTGTATTTTGTCTTGAACAATACTTATTATAGAAAAACTGATGGAATAGCTATGGGCTCACATCTAAGCCCAATTTTAGCTGATTTCTTCTTAGCTAAATTAGAAAATGGAACGTTTAACAAAACTACCAACAAGCTAGATCTATATTGCAACCACAATGACGACACATTCATTATTGAAGTGCGGAATACCAATAATGAAGAACTCCCACGCCGTCTCAATAGTATACAACTGACAATCACTTACACTGGTGAAGATGTGTGAGGATAAACGTAAATTTCCGGATATCTGGTTAAGTAGATGGGTTGACGGATCGTTAAGTATAAGCATGTATAGAAAGAGCTCCTCTTCTGTCCAGTACACACGGTTCTACACTTGTATACCCGTTTGCCACAGAGGAAATCAGGTTAGATGTCTCACAAGCACAGCAAAAAGATTTGCTCAGATGATATCATAAAGAAGGATTTGGAGTTTATTAATAGCACACTGATGGAGATTGGCTGTTCTGAAAATCTTTTAAAAATGTACATGTATGTGGGGAAAAAATACGTCGAAGTCACTGACCACTGATAAGGAGAGTCTATTCTTAAATTTAAGATTCGATTAGGACGTGGCTAGTGATATCCTACCCAATAGATTAGGAGGGACGCTTAATTTGACATACTATGAAGCTAATTTTGCGTTGGTATTTACCAGTACACCAGTGATATCTACAGAAACAATGGAAAAGTTCCCATGGTTTGCCACTTCAGTATGCATCTACAAATTCAGCTGCTTCTGAGAGGATAGTCATAGGTATGGCGTATTGTTCTTTTTTTATCTCAACTAAATTTACTCCAGTTAGGATTGTACAAATAGATTTGTTCTTCTATCCGATAATTTTGAATAAATGAATAGTGTTAGCCGTACTTATATACAACACGAAATAAAATGCATTTGCAATTCATCAACATCTGATAGATGATCCTTTTAAATTTCATCTTTCAACATTCTGATTCAACAAATACAAAATAATTTTCTTTTATTCTTAGAAAGTCAACTCGGAAACGTTTCTGAAAGTTCTGAAAGGAGATCAAAGCGCTGGTGGAAAAGTTTTGAAAAGGTAAGTTGTTTATATTGTCACACTTTTGTATTACATAACATAAATAATGATATCAATAAGCCTAATACACATTGAATAGTGAAAGGAGATCAGTTTGGAGATCTGCTTGAACTCGATTGCATACTACTTTTCACTCATCAGTAACATGATTCTCAAATACTGAGGGGACTGGTACTCTCCATTGAATGAGAACAAACATCGCCTATTCTCGCAGTCAGAGTGGTTATCACCCACTAAACAGAGTAACCACTGAACATCATCCATACAAGAGACTGACACTGGTTTCTCTTCAATAATGATCAGTTTTATGTTTGTTTCTCCTCAGTGATCAAAGCATTCTATCGATGATGTTGAATTGTGGCCACTAGACAAATACACTCAATATCAATTCCAGTATACTTTGATGCAAGATGGTTGGGGACAGTTGACAAGAACCTCTTACTCAGTGATAAACTTTGTAATGTGTATTACAGAATGCAATGGGATTCGTCAGTATTGATTATAATCAGATGTGTGAATCTGAATTCTTGTTGTATAAACTGTAAGTCGTGATGATAGTTATTAGAGTCAGACAGAATTTGAAAGTAGTCCGAATTTACGAGTCATTTCAGAGTTGGTTGTCATGTTAATCTGGACTGCAGAAACGGTGAGATCTCTCTCGTAATCATTCACCAATTCTCATTAACTACATCCAACAATGAAATTCTTCAGTCTAATATGTTGTGTTATTTGTGTGTTGTGAGAAATTTCTCACTGGCACTGTTTGGTTATTGGATAGTAATTTTGTTACAGTTATTTACTGATCAGTGTTGATTTCCGAAGTGTGCTTACTTGAGAATCAAAACTATCAGCTTCCCATAGAGGAAACATAGAATATATATTTCCTATGGATTGGCACTCATCGTCTTATTTCCACAGTATAGCACTGTCTGTATGAACACCTGTGTAGTAAGTGGTGTGAATTTGATTCCATGTTGTGTAGAATTGAACCTGTTAGATTGGATCGATTTCATTCAGGTTGAATCTTGCCTTCATATTCTGTATGATTCTTTCAGTCAATAATTCCTTCCGATTTTCCTTCTATTCTCTTTATTCCGATCTTGCTGGATTTGTGGTGACAGGTTTTCCATTTCCGTTTAGTGTAACATACTAATTAAACCTGTCGACAGGCATACACTACATTATTGTAATTGTTTGTTAGATTAATCGATATATTTAATGGGTATTTAATCCGTTCAGAGGTGACACTCATCTGTCATATTATGAACTTATGAGCTTCTATCTTTCAATCAATGAATCAATCTATCATTCTGTATTGTGACCATTCGATTGAGTAAATCGATTCATGCAACGAAGTTGAGTTAGTTGTCTCAAAACTCCATAGATTTAGGAGTGAAATGGTATGAATTTGATGGATTTTGCACTAGCATTACACATACTGATCAACCAAATTAAAGTAAATCGTGTTAAAGGGGATTGATTCCATTCAAGTTGAAACAAGCTTTGAAAATGATTGTTGACCGTAGAGGATTCTGAGTGTTGGCTCCCAGTTGATGAGTATTAGTACTTACTTTCTTACGCTTGTTACTCCTCGTGAAGGAGCATAGGCATTCTCCATCCAACTCTGTCCTGGGTAATACTTTCCAGCTCTTTCCAGTTGTTATTCATCCTTTTCATATCTTCTTCTATTATCCTACGTAATGTGTCGTTTGGTCCTCCCCTTTTCCGTTCCCCTGCAGGATTCCAAGTTAGGGCTGGCCTCGTGATGCAGTTTGACGATATGCGTAGTGTATGTCCTATCCATTTCCATCGTCTTTTCCTAATTTCTTCTTCAACTGGAAGTTGGTTTGTTCTCTCCCACAGAAGGCTATTGCTGATGGTATCCTGCCAATGGATGTTGATTATCTTGCGAAGACAGCTATTTGTAAATACTTGTAATTTCTTGATGGTGGTTGTTGTAGTTCTCCAAGTTTTAGCTCCATACAGTAGAACTGCCTTGACGTTCGTATTGAAGATTCTCACTTTGATATTAGATGACAGTTGTTTTGAGTTCCATATGTTCTTCAACTGAAGGAATGTGGCCCTTGCTTTGCCAATTCTCGCCTTTACGTCTGCATCTGATCCTCCTTGTTCATCGATGATGCTTCCCAGGTATGTGAAGGATTCTACATCTTCCAGAGTTACGCCATCAAGTGTGATTGTATTGCTGTCCTTCGTCTTGGATTTGAGGACCTCGGTTTTCCCCTTGTGTATGCTGAGGCCTAGTGATGCAGAGACTGCTGATACACTGGCTGTCTTCATCTGCATCTGTTCGTGTGTACGTGATAGGAGGGCTAGGTCATCTGCGAAGTCCGAATCATCTAATTGGTTCTGAGCTGTCCATTGTATGCCGTGTTTTCCATCAGATGTCGAGTTCTTCATAATCCAGTCAACCACCAGGAGAAAGAGGAAGGAAGAGAGTAGACAGCCTTGTCTGACTCCGGTCCTTACTTGGAATACATTTGTCGGCTATCCTCCATGCACGACCGTGCACTGTAGTCCGTCGTATGAGTTCCGGATAATGTTGGGAATTTTCTAAGGAACTCTGTAGAGTCGAAGAAGTTTCCATAACCTTCTCCTGTCTACACTGTCAAATGTTTGTTCATAATCAATGAAGTTGATGTATAGTGATGAGTTCCACTCAACTGATTGTTCGACGATGATCCGTAGTGTTGCAATTTGGTCTGTGCACGACCGATCCTTACGCAATCCAGCTTGAGGCCCACAACCTCTTGACACTTTGAAGTTAATGCTTCTTTGATACCTTTACAGTTGTCCTCCATAGTAGTTTCTTCTTCCTTCAGTAGATTTTGCAGGGCTTGGAACCTGTTGTTGAGAGCTATCTTAAATTCATTGAGTTTGTCAGTGTCTCGAAGGAAGGCTGTATTGAACCTTTGTAGTGCTGTTTGTCCAGTTGTCCAGTTCTCCTTTAGCTTTAGTTTTAAATTGGCAATAACTAGGTGTTGATCTGAAGCTATGTCAGTTCCTCTCCCTCATGGTTCTCACACCTTCCATTGTCCTTCGGAATTTTTTATTTATGCAAATATGATCTATTTAGTTCTCTGTGGTGTGGTCCGGTGAGATCCATGTACTTTTGTGTATACGTTTGTGTGGAAATATTGTGCCTCCTATGACAAAGTTTTTGAATGTACATAGATTTGCAAATCTTTCCCCACTTTCGTTTCTCTCTCCCAGTCAATCCATTTCGTCCCATGATATCTTCATATCCGGTGTTGCCTATTCCGACTTTGGCATTTAGATCTCCCATCAGAATAGTGAGGTCCTTTCTTGAGCGCTTCTCTATGATTGACTGCAGCCGCCCGTAAAATTAATCTTTAATGTCGTCGTTGCTATTATTGGTAGCATTAGAGCAACTCCCTGAGTGCGTGGAGCATTTTCCTCTTCGTGGCCAGAGTATAACAGCATCTCTCCCGTATTTAGCCTTTGTTGTCCAGGATGGTTCCAATGGGTTTCGCTGATTCCCAGTACTACCAAATTGTATCTCCTCATTTCCGTTGCTATTTGTCTGGTCTCCCATATTGTCCGGACGTTCCATCTACCTATAAAAATTGTTGCTCTGGTTGTTAGAAGGGGAATCGGCCTCGCGACTTCCGAAGGAACTCGGCTTTCACCACGAGGAGTCATAACTCTTCTAAATGAAGACCTTCTAACTCCCAGGACAGAGTTTAAATGGTTTGAATAATTTTTCTGGTTAGCGTGTTTTCAGTGAGTTAGACTTCTACGAGATGGGGTCGCTAACCCCATGCCCAAGCCTCCTCCTTTACCCGGGCTTGGGACCGGCAATAACTCTAGAAGAGCTACAGGCGAAGTTAATGAGTATTAGTAGTCGAACACGAATTCTATGTTTACACGATGACATGCAACTTTGAAATGTATGAGGTACATATACTCTAGTATGAGTGGTGTCTCGAGATACTACATCCTTCTGTGTAACGTTTCTACGACCACTTATTTGAAAATTATTTGTTGTCTTATCATGTATGTTATGCATAGTCTAACTAAATTTGTACACTGAAATCACTATCGATTTGCGAAGAATGTCAGTAGAGTGACGTGAGTAATGTGATTTAGTAGTATAAATCATTCATTTTTCATTCGAAATAAATTTATCAAGTTTGTTTCCATGTCGTCATGTTGATGTAAATCACTTGTTCAGTAGTCAGTGATTTGAAACGACATTCTAGCTGTTGTCAATCAAAGTGGTCTTTATCGATTAACTAATCAGATTATTTGTTTATATTCTCTTCACAGTGGGAAAAATGATGATGTATTCATATACTTTACTGATCATGGTGCACCGGGTCTAATTGCTTTTCCTGATGATGAAGTAAGTGTATATCAGTGTTCGTTAGCATCTATAATTCGGTAATTATATCTTTCATCACGTGATTTTCGGACAACTTTGTGATGTAGATTAGATTATGTCTCCTTGTTTAATTGACTGATAAGGCTTAGCCTGTGGAGTAGTCTGTAACGATTTACTCACAGATGATACTGATTCCAACTGCCATAAATCATATTTCAAGTCACTAGATCCACCAACCTTTTGAACTAGTGTTTTACCAAATTCGTTGATAGTGTTCTAATGTATGTAAAAGAGAGTAAATGCTCAGTCACTCACTACAGTGGATTATTTTTGACGGATGATAGTGACTCGACAACCAGAATCACGGTTTGTTCCATCTTGGTTAGCGATCAGATGCACATAATCTGAAAGCTCTGTTTGTCAATGCAGATTGTGAAAAAAATGAACAAAGAAACGGAAAACAACTAATGATTGCAGTAATCAACAAATCGATCCAATTTATCAATCATTCAGAAAAATTATGCACAAACATATGAACAAAAATCAGACCAATGGAATACACAACCAAAACAAAGGAGTAAACAATGACAAATTCAAGGTCAACAAGAACAATTCAACATTGAGGTGTACAGGACAAGCTGTGAACCACATATGAAGAAATTCAAACACTTCACTTGTATCTGAAGTTTGTGCTGATGATGTCGTTCAGAAGAACGATGAAATCTCCACTGCCAAACCATCCAGCTCAGAGAACAAAACTCCATCAACATGAATTCTAAAATGTTCCGAATACTGATGTGTGGATAAGAATGATCATGATTGGTTGTCTGATTAGTCAGACATGTAGATAGTCTGATAGATGTCAAATAAGTTATATATTCCCTTATCCTTATTATTGTGAAACACTTGTTATTGATTGTTCATTGTTGTGGATTGTGTCGGTTTTTAGCGTGGAAATATATTCACGTTGTGGTCAGGCTAATTACGTGTTCTTGATCTGAGTTGTGTTGACGTCCTGTAGAATAGACACTGGGAGGGATCCAGTGTAAATAATCGTTTAAGGTAAATTAACGTCCCATACGTGTAAACGTGGAACCCAACCGTTATAACATTAGACGAAGTAAAACCAAGCGTTATAACAAATACATAAT
The DNA here is from genome assembly GCF_000699445.3 of Schistosoma haematobium. Lineage (NCBI taxonomy): Eukaryota > Metazoa > Platyhelminthes > Trematoda > Strigeidida > Schistosomatidae > Schistosoma > Schistosoma haematobium. Next base: position 90,359,448 of record NC_067196.1, on the reverse strand, counting down.
CAGTGACTTATGTATTCAGTCCCAACGAGATTGAAACTGTTATCTACCAGTAACATTGGATGGTAATGATAGTTGTATATGTAGGAAAATGTAGATCATTACCGCACTGATCCAGTGGTTGTCGAGACAATGAAATTCTCCACATCCAATATTATGCTGTCATAAACGGGTAGGACGAACCATAGGTTTCTTCATACTGCCACATATACACTGTTATTAGTTGGTGTATTCGTTCTTCTAATTTTACAGAATATGACTATCATTCCTATTCATTAAAATTGTGGGAAAACGAATGGATGCAATCACTATTGTTTGGATCTTCATAACCGTTAATTAGGTTTGATATGTGTTGATTTTGGAAACTTAAGATCTTTGTCAACTTAGTCAAATGCTCTCACAGTATGTGCATGATATTCACTTTGGAGTTATCAAGGATAATAATATATGTGTAAGAATGATTGAAAAGCGATTTATATAGGTCCTACTTAATTAATTCAAACTGAACTTCTGTTTATTTTGACTTAATGTTGCATAGTTTGTTGTTTAATATAACCATCATAATGTCACGTATATTGGGGAAGAAATCTATTTACTGTTTGTTTATTTATTTAAACACATAAACATAGGCACAAGAAAGCACCAAATAGATATGCGCCACATAAATCATTCGATTTATGTGAGAGCTGGGATACTGTCTGGGTTCCGAAACCGAAACAGCTGGTTTTCTTAGGGGGCCACACTCTGAGTTTTCGACCTAAACGTCTCATCCACAAGGCAGTGGAGCAACGTCGGGAGATGCAATCCCTTGGTAATCGGTCACCAACGATTGGTTCATACGCTATTTGTTCAATCAGGATCTCGGAGCCCATGTACACCGTTGATTTGGAATCAGGGTTTTCTAACTCCCCTAGGTGAACTCTTCGTGTCCATAAAACCCGGATATTCGCTTTTCGTCCTCTCGATTCCGTAGACAATACTCGTGGTGCGAGAAGGTAGTGAGTAGGACTTCTCTGGCAGTGGTTATATGCACGTGGCCATGTGTGAGCATTTCGAGAGTGAGAACTTACTCTCCCTACTCTCCATCGTACCAACGCATTTATATTGACTCTAAGTAACATATTCATTTTCCCATTAGTAGTTGATTGGAAAATCCCTGGTCATCTGATTATTATGATTACTTGAAATGACGTTAGATAACTCTATAAAACATACACAATCATAGTCATCATCATATTGATACACTAGATTCACCTTTATTAGTTTCAATTTTAGATACATAGATAATTTAAAAGGATACCTACTCAAATGGAGATGTTTAACTGTATTTACGTTTCGATTAATAAAGTTTTAACTAAAGATATGATCAATGACTTCTCATACAACGGAACCATAATTGCTGTCTCCTAATGAGACTTCAATTTCATCCAGTTAGTCGAGAATGACATGAAAATATACCCTGACTTGAGATCTGGAGGAAGATGAAGAGTGAATGTATTTACTCCACTTTAAATGAGTCTGAGTCATGTCACTCATAATGCAAGTCGGCTATGTGTCATACATTTATAACAGAATAATCAATTCATCTTATTTCCTATGTCTGTATATTTCCTTCAAGTTATATGCCAAACGATTTATGGCAACGCTGAAATACCTTCATAGACACAAACGTTATTCAAGACTAGTGATTTATATCGAAGCGTGTGAATCAGGATCCATGTTTCAAGGATTATTACCGTCGAATTTAAATAGTGAGTGAAATTTCAAATCAGTTCCTTTTTAACAACACAGATATAATGTCACTATTTAGCTCAGTTGATTATTATCTTTGGTGTATCATTTAATGTAACAATTTGAAGTTTGTAGTTGTGGAGTTCACAAGAATAACGGGTAACGGTTTACACTTCATCAGATATGTCCACATGAGAAGTGAAATTTATCACTGTACAATTGACTGTTTGCATTCTTTAACTTAACAATATCGTCGTCAGTGGGAATTTCATGAATACGGTTATGAAATTAACAGTGATCACGAATCCATTAGTCGACAAATGTCCTAGGAAAAACTAAGAGCTCCAACATCAACATACTTCAATGTGACACATGTTAGGTGTGCATTGTATTACAATTCAAGTGGAAATATATGTATATGTTCAAAGTGTCCTATGGCTTGTATATTGAGTGAATGAAAACAGAGATGAAATGGACAATGTTTGTAGATGAAATACAACATAATGGTTTTGCCTACATTGATATTGTGAAGATTCTATAGTTCAGCATTTCACATCGACGAAGATGTAGACATATGGATCATGACAATTTTGTTATTTTCCATCAGTTATTAGCATTCTTTTAAGTAAATTCCATTGTGAATTCAAGTCAACGCTCAGTAGACACCTGAAGAGGCATCGCGAACAGCTATATTATTGTGGATGAAATATGTGTGAACTGAAAGACTTCATTGGACATGTGAGTGGGATATGAATACTACAAGAATATCTCATCGCTTTGAGGATGGAACCATCAACGTAGATGGTTGAATTTTCCCACTGGATACTTTAATGTGGATGGTATTATGGTGTGTCTAGATGTCGTTTGTAGAAAGTTCTCGACAGTTTTGTTCTATATTCTGTTGTGTCGATTATGAATTGTTCACTCCGTTTGATGCTATGCAAACCGTTTTGTAAGAACATATTTTAAGCACTCAGTTCTGTGAAATATGGTTAGTCGTTTATGATTCTCTAAGAAAGTCATAAAAGAAGGGTTGATCGTTGGGATGAAAAGAATTTTCAGAAGTGATGAATAAACTTGATCATGAACAATAGGATCTCTAGTGTTGTTAGGAGCAACAAGTGAGGTTAAACGTAGGGTACTAGTTAAGTATAGCAAATCGACTTATGACGTAATGAATATTTCTCATTTGTGATGTTTAGTATACGTATTACGTGTGTCCGTCCAACGACTACCTAGTGCGCGATGCTGCATGTTGTAGGAGTAGGTTGGAAGAATGATAGGGACAGTCAAATTAAGACATGACATAAGTCCATGAAAAAACTGACCACTGAAATAAATTGAATAGGTGCGGATCTCTCGGTTAGGATTTGTGGTATTAGTGTGACCAATTGTTGGAGACTGTGTTACATGGCTCTTAATTGCTCGCGACCACACAACCTTACTCATATTTTTTCATCGCTTAGAATTTGAATGTGTAACTTTACATTTGGAAGAATTGTTCATCCAATATTTCCTCGACATTTTCCCTTTTACTTTACAGTTTACGCGACTACAGCTGCTAGTCCAACTGAATCTAGTTATGCTACATTTTGTGATGATCCAAAGATAGTTGCTTGCCTGGCTGATTTATACTCATACGATTGGATTGTTGACTCACAAACAGTATGTTCTATACAAATTTGTATTTATATATACTTAACATACCTAATACAATATCAAATCACTCTAGACATATAATCAAATATAAGAAAGCTTTGGATGTTTACCATTTTGGAATAGTCCTAAGTGATGTCAATCACGACTGAACTGCTCTCAGAACTATATCGCATACACTAATTAATAAATGGAAGTTCACTAATGTAATCCTATTTAATGGTCGGTTTGAACAGATTACTTTTAAAGAAGCTCAATTTAATACAGGATACAAGCATGTGTAGTGACTCGTTTGTTGCACATATTAAAATAAAACACACTACAAGTCAGAATTTCTTTAGATTAAATGACTAGTTTCGACTTTCAAAGCTCATGCTTTGATTTTTATGCACACTTAGTCCTGTGTCTATTGGATACCACAGTCTAAACAATCACTTTTTGTTGTGTGATGACGGTGTTCGTAGAAAACACCTATTCAACTGTTTAGTTGATCCATGTATTTTTATGATGGATGGTATATGGTAGTGTGATGTCGAACAACAGTTGTTATTAACCACATTGTAGACTCGACATCAAAATAATGCCGGTTATGAGAGCGAAAAACAGCAGGCTTATATCCTAAGCATAGAAGTTTACTTAATTTTGGACAGACAATAAACTATGAATCTCGGTAGCTAGAACTGAGTTCGAACCCATACAGGCGGTGATGGAAGACAAGGAGACAAACTACCAATAAACAACTTTACAATAACCCATATTCACTAAATTCTTTCACTTACTTATACATTAATCACTTTATTGAATATATTTAATGTTTTTAATATTTCTCTCCATTTTGAAGCACCAATTGACACGACGAACACTCGACCAACAGTATAGAGAGGTTAAGCGTGAAACGAATCTTAGTCATGTTCAGAGATATGGTGATACGGTAAGAACTTATAAAATTCATCATATATGACACTCTCAATTTGGTAATGACAGGCAATGTTACACTGCTAACTTGACAATCGAACAAGTACTGATAAAAACTGTAATACATTGTCATGCACATACATGGGCGCCAGGATCCTGAAGGAAAAATGGAGTATGAACCAATTATTGGTCACCAGCTAACATGGGACTGCATCTCCTGACGTTGCTCCACTGCCTTGTGGACCAGACATTTGGGGCGTGGCCCCATAAGAAAATCACCTGTTTCGGTTTGGGCACCTGGGTACTATCTCAGCCCAAAAGTCGAATGATGTATGTGACGCATATCTGTTTGATGCCTCCTCGTACTAATACTTATTTTTAAATAAATAAAAAAATAAAAAATTCTGAATATTATTTTAACATTAAACAACAAGTGTCGGTGACAAAGAGAGGAACTACAATGGACTCATACCAAACACAGTATAAACGATGATTTCTTAAACAATAATTAAGAGTACTAATGAATGCTCTTTTGATATTCATCAAACTGATAGGTTTATATTCACTTGGTATTGTTTGTTTGAGTATTCCCATTGATGTCTAGGATTGTAATTGATCAATCTCTTATTGACATATGTGCATACTGTGTATTGCATCGATATAGCCTTAATTCAAAAGCATTATATGCAAAGATGGATATTGGCTAACTGTAGAATCCAGTTTGACGTTCGTTTTGTCCTATTCGGGACTCATCAGCTATGAACATCAACTCTGAGGTGCAGGTACATCCAACCGATGAGACCCGAATAGGACGAAAAGCACGTCCTTGATTCCATTGCTAGTCATTATATATCTTTGCATATAATGGTAGGTTTATTGTTTCTCAAATCGAAATGAAGTCTTTAAATTGATCTGACTTTTAAATAAGAAATGGTAGACAATTGTGATAATCAAATTTAATGCGATTTGTTTACTTGTTTTTTGATAGAATATGGGTAAATTACACGTTGGTGAATTTCAAGGAAGTCGAAACAAGGATTCACCTGAGAACGATGAACCTCCAATGAAGGTAAATCATACTTAATTAATGTGTAATTACTTCCATAAAACTGCTAAGTGTTTATGATCAACTTATTGTAGTTTAGCGGCTAACAGATTGCTCACAAACTTCATGTTACACATGGATATCATTTACAGCTGAATAATGTCTTGATTATCAAATAGTGAAATTAATAGGGTTTTCCACTGAAAATTTCCATCCGATTTCTTTCAAATACTACTTGAGACACTCAACTGTTTGGAAGAAAATACGCTGATGATGAACTGAGGGTAAGATCAATTGAATGCTTGTTTGAGTGAATGATGACGACACTAGAAACTGATTTTCACAAACAAGTTATTAATTGAAAACAAATCTGTCTGTTAACCACAATACCATATGTTTCAGTTAGGTGTTAGAATACAGAAAGACGATATTTGACCGACGGTTACGATTAATTAATATCTTATGGTGGCCCTTAATCTGACTTCAGGTTGGCTGTGTAAATGTTTGTTATTGAAGTATACATATCGTCAATTCTCTTATATAATCGACTTAAATCGCGTTAGTGAATAAGGGAATTAAAATAAGTCGAATATGAGGAAGGATTTCAAATACGTATATTTCATACAATCGTTGATCCAGACGAAAGATCGGAGGAGCGAAGAAAAGAAAGTGAAGCGAAATGGTGCACAGTGGAGGCGTGTGAGCCAACTCCATTTAATCAAGTGTTGATCAATATTTATTGTCACACAAAAATAAGTTACAGATATGTAATCAATAGGATATGAAGTGAACACATATACCCTAATCCAAAAACGAACAATTGACAAGGTCAAAATACGATTCAAGAAGAATGAATAAATAAGTCTGTCCAGAAGCTATAATAATCCATGTGGGCCTAATATATTAACCGACACTACAATCTAGCAAAAACGCAGCACCATTGAAACATCGCTGATCAACATAATATGATCATGGAAAAATGAGTGAATGAATAATGTTCCTTTATCCAAATGTCGAATGCACAGTCCGATAAAGTCACCTAGACTATTCGTCAGTTTGGAACAATGTTTCAAGTAGGAAAAGTTTCGACTACATTGATCAGCAGACTAGGTTGTATTTAATACAGTCATTTCCTATCAACAAAATTGATGCCTCAAAATGTTAGTGTTTTGTCAATCGAATTGAAGTTCCATAATTTAAGCAAACACTAGATACACATCTCTATGTTTTTGTTGTCATTTAGCCGAAAGATTTTGTCGCTTCACGTGATATTCCATTGCATACTCTACGTCGTCAGATAATGATGACCAATAATGGAGAAGACAAAAACTTACTAATAGAAATTCTTGGTTTGAAATTGAAGGTGAGGCGTTTTTTCCCCTGAGTTTTACTTATTTAACTCTGTTAATGTATCCAATTTTTTTCCACTTATTGTTACATGATTTTCGAGACTGGTTTTCAATATCTGCAAAACCTATCACTATTACACATTTTATAGAATTTCTCTCCTAGAATTATCACAATAGTCTGGACATAAATATTCAACTGTATAGACATTTCTGATCCTACTTTTACATATATTGCCTTTCCCACAAATCGACCTCACTGAAAACTTTTGTGGTAATGGTACTATTTTTAAGTGATAGTGTCTTCCCGAAGTTGATGTTATTATTCAGTCTCTCATGACAAAATTGAATGCTCTACACACTGTCTCAATAATGCCATTTTATCACAAGTCTTAATTAAGTTTGGAAGGACGATTAACAATGGTATCCAGGATGCACATGTTTTTTTATTTTAGACTTCTCGGGTGCATTTACCCGCATTTCAGTGTTATTGCTTGTGTGCAAACGCGAACCAGGTATACTACGATGAACATACCCATCGTATTATCCATGATGTACCAAGTCTAGATTTCTACTATCTGGGGTAATGGGTACGAATTCAGTTTTTAAGTGCTTGTGTCTTACCATTGTTAATAATATTGTTTCTCAGCTGTAAATGAATGAATTCATACCATTGTGTTAAATACAGTGTTCCTATCTGACTCAAATAATTTTTCCTTGTAGAAAGCGTAAACTATATCTTGATAAGTTTAACACAATGTTCAGTATTTCATTACGTAATCATGTGATTTCAAAAGTTGATTCATCGAATGTCTTGTAGCGGTATATAAATCCCCAAAATAAATAGCTCTGTAAGTTTTCGACATTGGATGCTGACCACATTAGTTTTAATGGACTCACTTATCTGAAAGCGCTAGGTCATGCATCCGCACCAGATCACGAGTGAGAACGCCGTGCTCAACTTCTCCTGCAACCGCTAGCCAATTAGATCATTCGTTTCTCGATATATTGATGGCCTATCAAATATATTTTCTAACCTCCTCCCTTCTGACTTTTGATTTCACTGTATGGGTACGATTCATTTATAGAAAGTGTTACCGGTTAAAGTGATGTCGAATTACAAATATCTGTGGCATCTTCAGTTTCTTCAAAACTTTGATTATTACCATCAAATTTCACAGTAGTATGAGATATACAAAGTGAATCAACCTAATGCAAGTACAAAAAATAGCTTGATACATTCCATAATACTATTCTAACATCTGATCAGTTCACCAGATTCAAGGTGCTTTTATGAATTCGCAAACAATACTTGATTGATGTTAATTACTCTTATGTGAATGGCTTCACAGATATGTTACTGTTTTATTTATAAATGTGTAAAGCATAACATAACTAGGCGTTTTTCAACATCCACTTATCTAAAAATGAAACCAGAGATCTATACAGTAAAAAATCTCGTCGTAAATGATTATCATTCTCTTCTCACCAATAAGATCAGCATAAAAAGCCATTTAGGGTTGTTTAACTTCTCTTCATTTATTTTGTAGTATTTTTTGATCGCTGACGGACATTTCTATTCTAGGTCCTCTTTAGAGATTGTTGAACTTCATTGTTTACATCATGGACTGATCCTAATAAGACATGAAAACTATTATATGAAAAATCAGTGGTTTCAAGGTGAAGAGCTCACACAGGGATGTGATGATCACGGGTTCGACTCTCGATGGGGTCATCTTTCCACACTGTCGAGAAGTTCACATTAGAATGAAACAACTTTCCATTGCTTCTTTCTTTATAAAACAGCTATGTAAGAGAGATCAACCAGTGATGTGAATTAAAACACTGAACATTCTGCCTTCACCTGTTTGACTTTTACAAGATGCTAATATTGATACGTTTGTTTCAAGTTAAAAGATTTTTAGGACAACTCATTCGTACCATTCACAAACTCTGCTCGTATATTATGTATACTTATCTATCTACCTTTTAACAGTGTTTTAATTTGATTTTTGACAGAGAAGAGATTTCATTGAAGATACTATGAAATTAGTAGTGAAAGTAATGAATAATGAAAATAAACCTATTGCCAAGGCAACTATCGATCAAACGTTGGATTGTACAGAATCCGTCTATGAACAGTTCAAAAGTAAATGTTTCACACTGCAACAGGTAAATACTTTCATCTGAGTGGACCAATCTTCTAAACACATTCCTCCTAATTTATTTCACAAACTCACTTCCATATGTTGATGGACCCTTTATATTTTATTGAGAAGCGTACACTTTTCTAAGTCGGTTGACATAGTCATGAGTGCGTCACTTGTGGTCTGCTATTTTGAATTTCACTCGAATTTTACCAGATGAGAGATCTTAAATGTTTAAACAATGTTGACAGAGAAACCTAGAACGTCAGTCATTCTGTTAGTAATAAGTGTATAAAGAGAAGTAGCATGAAAATTTAATTCTGATTCAAAATGATGTCAGCTTTACTCTATCATAAACACTCAATGATTCCAGGTCGGTTTGTTTGGAACGATGAGTTACTGAATATAGATTCTAAAGTGAAAACACAGCTGACAGAAATAATTTACAGAGGAGGAAGGAATTGGAGTTACATGTACGACAAAATGTTTGTTATTATCTACTTCATTTAGGTTGACAGCAGAAGTGATAAGATAATGAATTTTACTTGAGATCCCTCAAATACAGTTCTCTTGATCTGAGACCTGTTTGATTCAGAGTACATAGATAACATATTTATGTTAGGCACTGAATGTGACAGGCTTCAGAGCTTGCAAAACATATAGCTGAAGACTTCTGTGTCTGTAAAATGTAGTATTGGTCTTGGTTAGACGACAAATAATCGACTGAATAAATAGATTGCAGATTCCGCTCACATAATAAACCATATCAACAGCGGTTTTCAATACGACTTATTTGAATTAATAGTACAGCCAAGAAAACAATGAAACAATTGTTGTTTTCGGATTACACAACAAAATGAATATTAGCCCCATACATTTCCAACAATCTGATAACACATTGTTAAAGGATTTATATATATGAAAAATAGACACCAAGAGAATAATATGAAATATGGACGTAAAATAGAGACAAAAAGAAAACTGATGTGAATGAAACAACTGTGAATAATAAATGAATACTTCCCGGATAGGTTTAGCAAAGTACCAATTGTTTCTGAACATACAGGAAAATATTGAACATCCGTAGGGCCAAAGTTCAAAACAACCTACTTATTCACCTTTGTACCACCAGGAATTCCTTGTTAAGATCAATCTCATGACCATCATCAACTTTACGTTAAGCAACGAATGGAGATGAATATTTGTTATTTGCTCTTAATGGATTGTTTAGCTTTACTTGTTTTGGCGTTCATTTTGACACATGTTTTGGACAAGCCGCATTGGTGTACTTCATAACAACTGTGAATTTCATCATCTAACTTTAGTGATAATATACTCATTAAACTATAAAATACTCATTATTTCCTGTTAGGATATTCAGACTAAACACAACATATCTGATTAGAATTTAAAGGATCTTTTCTATTTGAAATGACTTCAGGCTCCAGAAGTTGGAGGACACTTGTCCACTCTTTACAACTATTGTGCAGAAGGTTATACAGCTGAAACGATCAATGAAGCAATCATAAAAATTTGCAATTAAATCAAGATTAATTTGTCAGTGTGATAAATTTTATCAATGTAAATTTTCAAATAAATGAGTCTTTTCTCAAAAACCAGCCTTCAATCTCTTTAACTAACTATAAGGATGTTTAGCTCATTGAACTGGATCACATGATTGTTAGCCATCCGGTCAGTTTTCAGATATTTACGTTCAACTCGAATTCATAAGAGACGACCTCGTGGTGATAGTTAACCTAGATTGACCAAAACTAATTCTTCAATCTAACCAATAGTCTTGTACAAAATGTGCAACTCAGTTGAACAACACATATAAGCGAACAATATTGTTTTCAATTAGATCGTCATCAGGCTTTACTCTAATATACATGAATATTTATACGAAAATTTTAAACCAATCAAGGCAATATGGGTCAATAATCACAATGAAATAGAATAAGTCTCTACACATAATAGGTAATAGTACAAGTTGATAGTAGTAGGAAGACAGGTGAACTGATAATAGTGAGAATAATAAAATATGATCACAAAACTCTTATCAATAGTTAATCGTTGGAAATGGAAGGTCAAACAAACATGGGTAAATAGACTAGGAATAGTAATCACAAAACATTAAAATCATTACGTAATAAGATGTGTGTAAATAATTAGATAGTGAAGAATACAAAGAGGCGCAAAATTACAAACAAATAGTGGATGTGGCAATAAGGTTATTGATAACAAAATGGAATAAAATAAATAATGATAATAATAAAATTTAAAAAAATATCGTTAGTTAAATTATAACTGGCCATGGGAGGGATAGGGGGTTATGTATTTCTTCTGTTCACATAAATTGGGGTTATATATACGAATTCCAATGGCTTCAGCTATATGTAGGAGGCGGGAATGAACTCCGTCGGGAAATGATGGAGGTATACGATGGATAACTCGAAATGATTTCAACTTATCTACAGCATGACCTCTATCAATGAGATGTGCCAATATAGAACTGCGAATAGATTTTATCTGGCCCTTTATGTATCAAGTTGGTAGATGTTTACTCATTCGTTGGTTAAGTTGCCTGGTAGTACGCCCTATATAGCTACCTCCACAGGAGCAGCTGAATTTGTAAATGCATATGGAATAGGCCAACTCAGGTAACTTATCCTTTGTTTGAGTAGACATCGCTGGTCGACAAAAGGAGTTCAACGCAAGATTGGCTGCGTAGAATGTCCTGGTGAATAATTTAGTTAACCTATATTTCAGAGTGTCACTAGCCACATCCCAGTTGAATTGCACTTTCATTTATAAACCTTTCTTACGAACAGTCGAAATCTCCGACTTCTTTATTAGGTCATACATACAACTCAGTTGAATTAAGGATCGATGAGAGTTATCTGCTCATCAATACCAACTGACTACATAAACTCGTTAAAGCAGTTAAAATGTCATTGTATGAAGGGTGTTTCATGTTCGATTCTATGGGCACATTTTAAAATAATCTTTGGTTCAACGGAGTACAGACATATTACCCGGTTTTGCCACTTATATGCAAGCCTATGAATTCAGCTGATCCTGTGGAGAAAGCTATATTTGGCGCACTACTAGACAACTGAGCCAAAGAGTTGGTGAACATCTCCATAGGAAAAGGTACTGTCAAGAAAATATGCAGCTCGGTTCTGTCACACTTGATCGGTAGCGGTCATGAAGTAGACAGAAATAGGTCATTTAAGGTTAAGTCTCGAGTTAGCAATGAAACGAGGAGTTGCCCAACGATAGAGTATTGCGACTCCCCGTTTGTAAGTGTAAAGCAATCACACAAAACAAAATAGGTCCATACGACTTGGAATCGCCATCATAAGAAGTTCTGTGGCGCCCTAACCAAAACACTCACTAGTGCCTGTGAATTTCAGTTCCCATCAAGGTATTCAGTGAAAAACGTAGTCAATGTTCTAAAGAATTATGAAACACGTTTTTATGTTAAATTTTGATTTCCATACCGAGCACAACTTACTTTGAAATCCTATTTATCATTTCATTCTTTATTATTTACCCTAGTGTCTTTATGGCGGTTTAGCCATATTCTGACGATCCAGTCAAAGTGGCTAATTAGGATTATTTTGACAAAGCCAGTAGCCGGGACTAAGAAGAAAGATAGGATATAGATGACAATATTAATGAGATTTTAATTTAATATCTAAATATGATAAGAGTTAATTCAAACGAGGACGACTGACGTGAAGTTGAAGAATAAACGCCACTTTTTCCTTGAGTCAAAGATATCGTTGAATAAGGTTAGTTGAGAAAATAGTCCTACAAAATCTTGTAAAAGCCTGAACTTTCTTCTCACCAGACAAATCCATACAATCTTGTTGTGAGCGATTTAAGTTCATAAGTAATAGTGAATTGGGAACAACCAGCATAAACGTTAGTATTAGTCCATATTGCTATCGACTTGTAGATAACGCGATCTGTGATTAGTCAATTTCAAAGTGTACATCAAGTTTGTCACCAGTGTGGGTTGTGATTTTACTTCAGAAAATTGCTTGGGTATTCTCTGAGATACGAACTAGAAGGACAAACTCATACAGCCTTCGATTGTTAGATTCGTTAGCTATTAATTCGGTTAAAACAATCCTGTTTAAGTATGTAGGCACGAATAAATGTGACTGTAAAGCTAATTATTCCATGATGACAGATTTTGTGACGGAACATTACACGTTTTTAAGTGAACTCATCCAGTGTACGACGTTAAGCTAATCCAAAACTCTAAAGGACATTGGGTTGCTATACTGTCACTAGATACGTTTAAAACATTAAATACCAAGCCCTTTTTTACCATAGGTCCTCAATGGCAGGTTTGGTGACGAGTTTTTTAGTTAGGTAAAGCAACTTGTAACGGTGAATGTGATAACTTGAACCGAGCAGAATAAATGTTCCCAAAACTACTTTGTCAACCATTTCCTATTGTTTCCTAGTGTGAAAGAGTCATTTATCCTAATAATTGCTTGTCAGACCTAAGTAGAGAGAATCTAAAGTATATTGAAGCCAGATTACAGGTTTATTCTGATTTTGCACTGTGAAATCATTTCGTTGAGACTAATGCATTCTTACTGAATCTCAACATGTGGAGGTTAAAAAATTCCTGAAGCAAATGCTTCTGTAAGTCCCCAATATTTGATGCTGACATCATTAATTTTAATGAACACGTCTAGCTGAAGGCGACCGGTCACACATCCTCACAATATTACGAGTGCTACACGTTTCCTTCAACCGTCAGCCAGCTTAGATTAAACGCCTGCCGACATATCGATAGTCTTTAAATGTATTTTTGGACCTATTCATTTTTGACTCTTGATGTGACTAGGTTGGCACACTTCGATTATAAAGGTGCAGCTGGTAAAGGCGATGTCAAACTTCGAATAACTGTGGCGTCTTTAATAATTTCGAATCTTTGCTATTCCATCTCAAAGTAACAATCATATAACCATCATCCGTTTTTCCTTTCTTAGGTTGATCACCTTAAGATTAAGAACAAGTCGCTTGGATATACTGTTTTATTTTTTATTGTTCTGTAGTTAGCATATTCTCATAAAAACAATTATCGATTCCTTCGCACGTTTATAGACAGAGATTTCGTTTTCTTGATACTGTTGGTAGGATTGCTGTAGTCCGCTGAATCCTTTCTGGATAACGCCGAATAACGGCTAAGGATGCTAAGTTTTGAATAGTGATATATGTATTACTTCGAAACTCAGACAATGCTATGAAAATAATGTGGATTTTTCCTTGAAAATAACTCACTGTCACCAATCAAAATGGAAACATTTGTATCTCAAGACGGATTTGTGGATCGGAACAAATATTTCAAACATTTAGATCACTTATATATTCTCTGCTAGAACTGGATCGATGCAAAATGGCTTGAACAATCATTAATATCCTCTATTCGTGCTTCGTGAAATTTTGTTTTATTATCAAGAAGGCTATCACAACACGCACGCTTAATCCTAAGGGACAAGTATTTCTTCTATTCTATAAAGTTAAGTTTGGCATATTGGACATACTGCGCTTTTGACCTTGACAATATTAACAGGGTGGCAATACAAAAATTTATTTATACAATGTCTGTTTATGCGCGCCGTTGCACTGCTTGTCTTTGTAGAGTCAAAAGCTCATGTTGTGATAGACGAAATGGCGTATCATTTATAGTCCATAGAAATGGAGATACATTCAACCCGGGGAGACGCGTTTTTATCAATCAGAGACTAGCTCTAACATGGAGCTCATTCATGGAACAGGTGAGGAAGCAGTTGGGACAGTATGTTCCTGCTATCCGTTGTATCGTATCACCGAATACGGGAACTAAGATAGAAAGCGTTGGCGACATAATGGAGAATCACAGGTACGTAGCAGTACCAAGGGGCGAACCTCTAAAACTGTTAGAGTAAGTCACAACTTTCACTAAAACATGCTTCATGATATCGATAAATGGATATTATTAGTCATGTCAACTCGGCAGCATGTGGTTGAATGCCACCTTTGAGTTCCATTATTTACGTTGTTTTAAACACTTTAGCGAACTTCGTCTTAGGAATCTTAAGTTTTAAATCGAGAAAGCTATATAGTGAGTAATAATTTTGGCAAATTTAAGAGAAATTGTCTTTACTGAAGTTTCATTATTTAATGCTAATACGTTCGTCAAGGTAAGACTACCAGCTTAATAACGCCACCAGTACTAAGTAATGAAACATCAGTAAAAATGATTTGTTTAATTTTTTCAACTCAATAGGAAGTGCCAATTTTCAATAATAAGTAATGTCAATTTCCAGTGTTTCGATTTTTAAAAGCGTTTACTTTGCAAATTACTGTAATTTTAACATTCAGTCTTTAAATCTTTACTAGAGATGATCGGAGGTAATCTGACCAATATTAACCCATGCAGTTTGTAGCATCATAAAGGTCTAACCCCTCTTTGAACGTATTCAAATAAGGTGTTGATATTATGTGTTCTGTGGAAGAATCCCAGTAATTCACCATTCAGTGTGAAAGAACGAACCCTAGATGTAAATGATTTGATCCCTCTTTTTGAACTTTTTTAGAATGTCCTTTCAGATGGGCAGTTCTGAATGGAAGGAAAAGATAAGACATATCAAGGTCATCATTCAGAATACGGTAAGCTAGTACTAGATTGCTTCATAACCCGCAGTAAGATAATGAAAATATGTTGAGGCATCTAAGTGTGTCTTCGTAAGATAGACTAGAGTGGCCTTTTACAGTTTTAAACCCTCGCCGTTCAGCATTTTCTAGAACATCCACCTCACACTTGAGACGAGGATTTTCTGCTTGAATCCTATTCTCCCGAAGAAATCTCACAAAATTCGGGTACAATACTTCGAACGTTTCTTCATCTAAGTAGTGACATAACTTACGAATAGCCGGTAAGACCCTTAAGCCTTTGCAGTACCAGCCTTGCAGTTACTCGTTACTTATAATAACTCCGCGATCTTTGTAGTCCGTTGCTTTAGGTAACACAACTCTACACATTATGTAGTGATATAAACCGTTGCATTTATTCGTCCGAATCACCACATTATTGCCAGAGTTAACTTTTAGTGACTTATTTGAGATTATTACCAAATCACTGCTGGCTTCGATTATGTAACGTGAAACCAACTGAATTTCTATTCTTATATTTGTTAATATTCGATCAGCCAGACCCATTTTGATTCACATTTTCTACTCTAAAATAGTATTTTTGCTTTGAGTTCACCATAACATACCTTAAGTACAGTTTGACTGAATCCGGAACTGCAGTTTAAAACATGCAGTTATTGTGGATTTTGCGCTCTTATAAAGATTCTGAAACCTACGGGTTTTGCTCATAGATTACTATATGTTTCGGATTAATTTATAATAACACTAGAGGAGGGTGATTTTAACATAATCGAAAAGTGTTAGTAGTCAGAACTTAACGACTTTTCAGCACTTTTCCACCTCATACATTCAATAAGTACGTACTAAACTATAAATTCAAAATGCCTAAATTATTCCATAATAGAACATCCTCATTATTATTGTGACCAAAACATGCAGTCATCTAAACATACTAAAAAATAATATTTTCTTTAATGGGCTAAACTGGTCAAGAATATTTCTGGAAAATATTTACGGCTTTTTTAAAGAAACTCGTTATCAAAAGATTTGCTATCACCATTTTGCCACTGATGTGTTAGTAATTCACTACTTAACCATTCTATCTACTTCAAGAATTCCTAACTTTATCAGTGGTCACATACTTCGTTGTATATGTGACTGGAGCCCTTACAAACCACAATAGCTCGTGTAACCTTTTATCTATTTACAATCCAGTCACTTTCAGTGACGTTTCCTGTGCTGGAGCAAATATTTTATGTACCAGCCTCATTTGGCTACGATGACACTTTTATCTTGTTTATGAATTATGTGGTCTGCTGAGCGACGCTTTGATATGCTATCGCATCAACCACATTCCATCACTACAAAAATCATTATAGATTATACTAAACCAAATAATAATATACTCCCGTTTCGTAGATAAAAGAATGTTATTAAACAAATCATCTGCGACCAATATTAAACAGGCCATACTGTTTGCAAAAATAATAGTAGTAACAAACAAAGCATTTCTGCAAGACGATGTAAATAAAAGTAATATTAGATCAAGAATGAAGCAAACTATAAAAATACTCTTCGAATCCAGCCTTCATTGCCAACATCCTAGGAGGAATGAAAATATGAGCTTTATGAAATAGCAAAAATAACCCGAGAATATATCAGCCTTAAAATGTAACAGAACGTAACGGAATATTAGGTGATAAAGTATTGCGTTCATGTAAAGAAAACGATGAGTTATATGAAAACCAATTGGTTGTTGGATACACACAAGATGTTTACGATTTTTGATCAGATTTAAAATCATAACATACAGTTAAGCATCCCTGAACCACAGGATGATTTGCTCGGTATAATTGTACCGATAGACGGTCTAAAGTATCTTTTGCCTAAAATACGTGAAATTCTGACTCACTAATATGCTAAATTTCAACCTTTAGTTCAGTTCTAATTGAGGTGAATCCAAATTTCATATATTTTTTTGAAGTTAAATCAATTTCATTATTTAATTTAGTAGAATGCCAAAAAATGGTGCTCAGTACAGTAGAAATGAAGTTATTTTCGTCTAGTGGGGGTTGAATATTTGAGTAAAGTTAAGAAAACTGCGTAACCATGCAATTTTATCTTTGAGCCTCATTTATTCAGGTAACATTTTTAGGCGTTTATAACTGGGATACAGTTTCTGCATATAGCAAAATGTATTACCTAGTTAAAGTGCTGATAAACTTTACAGGTTGTTATAAAAACATGGCTGATATATCACACGATAAACCTCCATGAGATCCTTATTCGTAGCAACCAAGGCTCTGATAATGACGCAAACGATATAAAGTAATTTTACGATCCAATGATTTACTTTCAATCAGAAGGCTAACTAGTCAAGTAGAATTTTATAAAAACGTCCTAATCATTGTCGTTGTGTTCCGGGAGAACTCCGCCAGTGACTTTTCTAGGGTTGGGCATAAGGTCAGCACCTCCATCTCATGGAATAACGTTTTCTGAGAATATACTAACCAGAATAAATAAGTTGAACCTCTTAAACTCTGTCCTCCGAGTTAAAGGATCTTCACCTAGAAGAATTGTGATACCCTGTGGTGAAAACCAATATTCTTCAAAAGTCACGAGGCCAACCCCGTTATCACAACCAGAGCAACAATTAATATATGTACATAGAATATCCGGAAAATATGGGAGATCGGAAGAATCAGTGAAATAGTTACCAAAATGAAGGCTTACAATTTGGCGGTACTCGGAATCGTGTAACCCATTGGATCCAAGCTGGACAGAAAATGATAGGTTCGGGGGAGATGCTGCTGTACTCTGATTACGAAGAAGAAAGTGCTCCGTACACTCAGGGAGTTTCTCTGATGTCGACCAAATCAGCACGTAAAGTACCTGTAGGAAAGGGATCTCATGGATCCACGATCATCAATGCATCCTTTAAAACAAAGAACGGGGGAATCACAATGAATGTTATGCACCCATCAATGATATTTATTTATTATTTATTTATTTAGACACATAAACATTGGCACAGGGAGGCGCCAAATAGATATGCGCCGTATAAGTCATTCGGTTTGTGTGAGGACTGGGATACTACCCAGGTGCCAAAACCGAAGCAGGTAGTTTTCGTAGGGGGACACACAAGGCGGTGCAGCAACGTTAGGAGATGCAGTTCCATGGCAGGTGGTGACCAACGATTGGTTCATACGCCATTTGTTCCTTTAGGATTCTGGAGCCCGTATGTACCATTGGTTTGGAATCAGAGTTTTCCAACTTTCCTATGTGGACCCTCTGTGTTCACCGACCCAGTTAAAGCATTGGACATTCGATCTTCGTCCTCTTAATTTCGTAGACAACACCCATGGTGTGAGAAGGTAGTGAAAAGGACTTCTCTGACAGTTGTTGTATATACGTGGCCATGTGAGAGCATTTCGAGATAGAGGGGGCTGACTCTCCCGACTCTCAGACGTACCACAGCATTTAGGGGCACCAATAACAGCAATGACGACGACAAAGAACAGTTTTGCCAGAGGCTAAAATCAATCATATCGAAGTGACCAGGAAACGACCTGAACATCCTCATGGGAGATCTAAACGCCCAAGTTGGAATGGACAACACCAGATATCAAGGTATCATGGGACGATATAGACTAACTGGGAGAAAGGAATAAGAATGGTGACAGATTTGTAGATTTATGTTCACTCAATATGATCATAAGGAATGGATCTCTATAGAAACCCTGGACAATGTTCAAGAAAGGAAGAACAAAAAGACAACAATTAACAACAGTCGGACAAGAACAGAGAAAGTCAAGGCACAATTTGAATAAACAGGAGTAAACAGTCAAGTGAACAGGAGCATTAGAGCCGACAAGTAAAAATGCGTGAAAGACCTAGCAACGACAGTAGGATATGCTGCGAGAGGAGTAACCACTAAACAACTATATGACACAACGAAAAAACTGGAAGAGAAATATAGAAAACTAGAGAGACCAGTCAGCGACAAACAATGCAAGACATTCATTGAATTTCAAGATCAGTGGACCAGATGTGTAGAACACTCTGAGGAACTCTTGAATAGACCAGCGTCATTGAATCCACCGGGTACCGAAGCAGCACACACAGACTTTCCAATAGCTGTCACTCCACCAACGATCGAAGAAATCAGAATAGCCGTCAGAAAAATCAAGAGCGGGAAAGCAGCAGGACCTGACAACATACCAGCTGAAGCACTGAAGTCAGACATAGAAGTAACTGCAAAGATGCTCCATGTCCTGTTTAAGAAGATTTGGGAGGAAGGAAAAGCGCCACCGACAGACTGAAAGGAAGGACACCTCTTCAAGATACCAAAGAAAGGAGATCTGAGCAAGTGTGAGAACTACAGAGGCATCACACTATTGTCAGCTCCATGAATGGTTTTCAAAACACTGCTGCTGAACCGGATAAATGACTCAGTAGACACCAAAAATCGAGGTCAAAAAACCGGAATCCGTGTTGATCGGTGTTGCACGGATCAAATTGCGGCACTACGAATCATCAACATCATCCAGGATCCATACGACGGACTACAGTGTAAAGTCGTGCATGGAGCACAGCTGATAGATGTATTCCAAGTGAGGACTGGAGTCAGACAAAGATGCTTACTGTCCTAATTCCTCTTTCGTGTGGTGGTCGAGTGAATTATGAAGACCTCGGCATCTGAGGGAAAGCAGAGAATACAATGGACAGCTCAGAACCAATTAGAATGTTTGGACTTCGTGGACGACCCAGCTTTCCTATCCAATACACACGAACAAATGAAGATGAAGACAACTAGTGTAGCAGCAGCCTCTGCATCGGTAGGACTCAACATACAAAAGAGAAAAATCGAGATCCTCAAATACAACACAGCGAACGCCAAATAAAAAAATCACACTTGATGGTGAATCTATGGAATGTGTGGGTAGCATAATCGATTGCCTCGATATAGCCTTAAGTCACAAGCATCAAAAGCAATGATGAATAGTGGCTAGCAGTGGAATCTAGGACACGCGTTACGTCCTATTTAGAACTCTACTGTTAGTCGCTATCCATCTTTGCCTATAATGCTTGTGATTTATGGCCATATCGAGTTCATATGTACAGTATGCGCGTATGCCAATAAGAGACTGATCAGTTACAGTCCTAAATATCAATGGGAAGATTTAAGTAAACAATATCAAGTGAATTTAAAGCTTCACCCCATTGCACAAGCAAGTGAATATCAGGACTCAGTAGGTAAGTGGATAACGCGATGGTGTTTGAAGCGAACGGCACTACGTTCGAGTCCCAGAGTGAACATCAACACTGAGATGCAAGTACATCCATCTGACAAGTCCCAAATAGGATGAAACGTATGTCGTGGATTCCACTGTTAGCAACTATCTATGTTTACAATGATTTGATTTAGAAAATTTATTTACATTTAGCTTCATATGATTTTTTTCTCTAAAACTTGTTTTTTTTTTACAGTTATCAGAAAACTGATGAAAGGTCACGATATGCATCAAATCATCATACATCATCGGAATTATTCGAAAAGGTATAATCAATAAATTAGAATAATTCTTTCCTCAGAATGTGTTTTGTGGAGAGTTTTAGAAATTTCACAGGTTGAAATCATGAGTCGATTGAAGCTAGACCACCATGGAAAACCTGGAAGCACTGGACGGCCGTTTCGTCCTAGTAAGTGCTCGCGCGCGGAACCAGTAGGTCCTGGGTTCGAGCCCCGCGTGGTGCGGGGTCGTGGACACGCGCTGCTGAGGAGTCCCATACTAGGACGAAACGGCCGTCCAGTGCTTCCAGGTTTTCCATGGTGATCTAGCTTCAATCGACTCTTGATTTCAACCTGTGATAATTCTTTTCTCCCTTTTTTAAATGATTTTTCTACATGTCATTTTTTCATTAGCAACTAACTAACTACAAAACAAATCATATTACCATATGTCTTTGTTGCAGATTATTTACCATAAACTAATGCGAACTGAATACTTAAAATTACATCATAGTTAGATATGAATGTGTGACTTAGTGGCTAGAGAATTTGACATCCGACGAATTAAAGATCAATTCATATACTTTTCTATTCATTGTGATCTAGAAAGCTGGATCACATCACTTGTGACCCATAACCGTTCACTTCAATGTTTTCACATATTGACTATCTTGTACTTATGTGAAAGTACCTATGAACAGATACTTTTGTCTTGGTCAAAACAAAACATTACAAACTAGACTCATCGAATGTAAAATGTAATAAGTATGAGTGGTACTTTATCATGATATGTAATGCTTTATACAAGCAGCAACGGTAATTCTCCCCTATAAGTAAACTGCTTTTCATCTTAGTATCGAAGTAGAAAAAAACGCCGACAATATAAAAGCTAGTAATTTTTAATATGAATGCAATTAAGTTATTGTCAAACATAATAAATGTTCTGCTACATAATCAATTGCTAGTCACTAAGATGTTACAGTAAATCCAATTGGTGGTTAGAGGTAGTTAAGTGGAAACTCTCCATAACTTAGGTTTCTTGTTAGTTGATATATGTCAAAAACGTGTACTTATAATGCTGAAGGAAATTATTCTCTTCTTAGGATTCGGACTCTTCTCGCGTAACTTTACAGTTTAAAATGTTAATATTGAGAAATTCAGGTTTTGATTGACTTCCTGTAGGACTAAAATAGTTACAAGTGATGTTCCAGGAATTAGTGGTCAATGTCACATTCATCTAGTCCGTTAGTGCTAACCAAAATCTCTTGATCATAGTTAGTGAGAGATATTTGTTAATAAACACCTCAAAAGTCTTTGCGTCAACACTCACCTAATATGCCGTGTCAAAATATCATAAACTCCTGCTAAACTTGACAGAAAGAAATTATACCTAACGGTCCACCATATAAGTTAGTATTTAAGGTAAAGCTAAATAGATTCACTTTCTAATATCTTATATCTAATAATTATGAGACGTTTCATCTCAAGAATAGTTTTAACTTTCGTACAGCTAGGGTTTCAAAAAACCGTTGTTAATCCTAGACAACCTGTATATAAAACCAAAAGGGTGCGAGTTAATATCAATCTCACAATTTATCATACCGGTCTATAGTTTTCTACACACACACACACATGTACGCTGGTCAGTATAATGGAATACAATATAGTCATTTACACGGATTTCTTTACTATATTACACACCTTACTAATAATCGATTTAAGCTTTTACTTCAACACAAGGCTATTTGATTCACTTCTAAATGTTAGGGTTATGTAAACAGGCGTTCAAAGATGCTTTTAGTAATTAAAGTCTCTTATTGAGAATAACTTCACCAAATAATCGATAATGTTAACTTATAATACTTCATACTTATTATTCCTTAATTATCAGTTTTTTAGGGGTTGTGGAGATTGTTAAATTTTTTATTGAGATCATGAACCAATTGTTGTTAGACCACCATTGAATACCCGGAAGCACTGGACAACCATTTCTTCTTATTGTCAGACTTCTCAGCAGTGCACATACACAATCCCGCTCACGGGATTCGAACCCAAGGCCTTCAGTCTCGAGCTCGAACGCTTGACCTACTGGACCATTGAGCCAGCCTTTATCCAATAGTGTTAATGTCTAACATCAACCAATCCACGAAATTGCTCGACCATCTTCCTTTTGTACTGAGATAGATACCTGTCTCTTCCCGACACGGATTAGCTTCACTGGTCATTATCTGGAATTTAATTTCTTATTTACAAAATCGAATTGTCTCAATTAAATTATCTGGTGACAACTTGAAATCACTAGATAAATATTTACTATCAATAATGCACCAACACAAACTCGTTAGATACAATACACGGAACATTTAATTCCCATGGCTAATTTGTTGTTTTTAAATCATTGAGTTAAGCTTCCATTTCTTCTTTATGATAAGTCTTGCGGACTGAACGCTATATTCGTCTCCTAAGCTATTCGGTAACCCCTAAGCTAGAACTATACAGCGACCTGAACACGAGAGAGAAAACTCAAAGTATGCGAGATTTAGTTTACTTCAAGGTTCATTTTAATACAGAAAATACAGGATTTTTATAATATTTTAAATGTCCTTGAGTTGCTAGATGATTCTGGAAATGCTACTTAACATAGTAGCCGTGTAGCAGCCAACTAATCAGAGCCTCTGCATGAGACGATTCGCTTCCTTGATATTTTTGGCCAAAACTTCGAGTGAACGCCGATTGGAGGAAACGCTTCTTAGTGTTTCCTGATGCTTGCTTGTCTTTTGCAAGCAATTTTCTGGATCACCCCAACACTATTTCAATATCAGTCAACTTAATTTATAAATAAAACTAGTTTTATAGTTAAACAAGGTTGAATTATATCACAATCAAAACATTAAAATTTAATTTTTTTTATGGTTAGCGTTTTTTTTGGCGAGTTAGTTTTCTACTGAATGGGATAACTAACCCAATACCCAACCCTCCTCATTTATTCGGGCTTGGAATCAGACATTAGCCCTAGAGGGGCTCCAGGTGGAGTTTGAAACAATTACTGAATAATTATTGAGGCCAAAGACAGTTTTAATTTATAGCCATGGTTTCAATATATGCCAAATTATCGATCAAATAATTAGATCGCATTATTTTCTTAGTAAAATAGAGTTTTAAAACAATGTTGACTTAAAGAACTATCAATGATACTGACTAATTGGATTTAACTGATGAGAAATATAAGGTATTGAATAACTATTTTATTTTAATCTGAGATTTCCTATCGATACACACTTAAGGTTTCAATAAGAATTAAATGTGGGACATCTAGGCTCAGTGATTCACAATAATAATCCTTTCTTACACTAGTAATAGTTTATTTCTATTGGCAATACTAAGTATATTCTAGATATAATGATATTTCATCAGTCATTAGCTTTCACTTGAATTCAAGAGATTTACTTCGAACTTAATCATTAATGAATTTATCATTATCATTTATTGGATTGTGTACAAAAATCGATTTAGTTTTAGTGAATTCTTTCTTTGTCATGTATAAGAATTATCTAATGTTTCAATTGGAACGATGATTTAATAGTTGAATTTATGAGTCGATTAAAGCTAGATCACCATGGAAACCTGAAAGTACTAGACGGTCGTTTTTTGTCCTATTGTGAGACTCCTCAGCAATGCGTATCCATGATCCCGCCTTGTGTGATTCAAACTCAGGATCTATCGGATTATATTTATCATCTTTTATTTATTTAAAATCATCTAACAATTACAATTACAATATAATAATTCAATTCAATCATTTGTAGATCTCTTTCTTAAAATTAGCACACACACACAAAAAAAAAAGAAACTTGATTGTACTTTTCTATTCGTTAAATTATATCATAATTATCACCTGTGTTGAAAGAGAAACTGATCAGTTATTAATTAGTTAACATTAGTTTAATTAGTTGGTATATAGGAGTTAGGGTTGTTTTGGTTGTGTTTTTTTTGTTGTTGGTTTTTTTCGAAATATCCATTTGAGTTGGTTCTTTTTTTTGCATTTTGACCTTATGAATTATTTTACAAAAGTGCATAAAAGCATAGATAATCTATACTTAGATTAATTTAGTACTCCGTAAGTAGATATTCAATTACGTCCTAACTAAAAAAAACAAAAAGAAGAATCAGTATAGGGTTGTGGAGATTATTAAGTTATTGATTAAGATCTTGAACTAATTGATGTTAGACCACCATTGAATACCCGGAAGCACTGGACAACCATTTCTTCTTATTGTCAGACTTCTCAGCAGTGCACATACACAATCCCGCTCACGGGATTCGAACCCAAGGCCTTCAGTCTCGAGCTCGAACGCTTGACCTACTGGACCATTGAGCCAGCCTTTATCCAATAGTGTTAATGTCTAACATCAACCAATCCACGAAATTGCTCGACCATCTTCCTTTTGTACTGAGATAGATACCTGTCTCTTCCCGACACGGATTAGCTCCACTAGAACTCCGAGAATTCCCTCACGAAGCCAGTCACTAGTGAACACATGATAGTTATCAGTATAGGGGTTGTATAAATTGACTTTAGATGAATTTTCATTTATTGTAATCTTATATTAGAATAAAAGCTACTCAGTTGATAAAGTTTCTGTATATTTGGATAAATTTTTCTCACGAGCTCTTAACAGATAAGTAAATCAATGTATACAATATTCAAGATTAGATTTACATAATCAAACTGTTTACATAACATTTAAATACATATAACAATGATTGGTATAAAGAAAGACATTAGCTATAACTTAATTCTCATTATTTTCGTTAACTTCAATCAGTTTGATATATTTTTTTATTTGAATTTCTCTTCTTTTTTTGCGTTTAGTATTGGAGAAAGCGTCATATACGATTAAAAAGCCAAGTTGGAAGATTATCCGATGGATTTCGTCGTAATGTCAAGGTTATATTGTAAGTTAGTAAGGATGATATACATATACATGTATGTATGTTTATATGTTATTGTGTAATATATCTTACAACTTTTTTTAATATCTGCTTTCGTTTCCCGACCTAGTGTGTTCTTCTCTTGACTGAACCACACATTCGTGTAGATACATCCATAATTACCCTTGTGTACGTTTAACAAAACATTATATGCATACATAAATACATTTTTCCTTTATTTTTCCAGTGTTTATCGTAATGGTGATACATTTACACCAGCTATATGTGCCTTAAGTCAAAACCTATTCAAGCAAAGATGAATAGTGGCTAGTGGTGAAATCCAGGACACGCGTTTCGTCATATTTGGGACTTGTCAGCTGGATGTATCTGCATCTTAGAGTTGACGGTCACTTCAGGACTCGAACGCAATGTCGTTCGCTTCAAACACCATCGCATTATCCACTTACCTACTTAGTCCTGATATTCACTTGCTTGTGCAATGGGGTGAAGTTATAAATTCACTTGATATTGTTTACTTAAATCTTCCTATTGATATTTAGGACTGCAATTGATCAGTCTCATGTTGGCATACGTGCATACTGTGCATATGGACTCGATATGGCCTTGAATCACAAACATTCTAAGCAAAGATGCAAGAATAGTGACCCAGTCACCTAACAATTTAAAATTAAAAAACCACAAAGTTCACTTATTTTGTAAAAGTTCCAATATCAGAAAATTATAATATGAGTAATAAAATTGACAATATGTAGTTAACCTTAATGAAGGTTTAACGTGTATTTATTTGTTAATTATAATAAGAATACTTACTTACTTATGCTTGTTATCCCTCGTCGAGGAGCATAGGTCACCCACCAGCACTCTCCATCTAACCTTGTCTTGAATAGTCTTTTCAAGTTGTTTCCAGTTGCTAATCATTTTTTTAATATCTGCTTTCGTTTCCCGACCTAGTGTGTTCTTCTCTTGACTGAACCACACATTCGTGTAGATACATCCATAATTACCCTTGTGTACGTTTAACAAAACATTATATGCATACATAAATACATTTTTCCTTTATTTTTCCAGTGTTTATCGTAATGGTGATACATTTACACCAGCTATACGTGTACATTTAAGACCTATACAAGCAATGGATTTCGAATTAATTATGCGTGCAATTGAAGATTGCGTTATTTTACCATATGGGAAAGCTGTTCGAAGGTAAATAAAAAAGGGGACTTTGTTTGATTATTCATATCAAACTCTATTTTATTTCTTATTTGATTTTAATATTAAACACTTTGTATAGATAAGTTTGTGAAGAAAGAGGATGAGGCACAAAGAAAGAGGGAGAGGAGAGGAACAAACAATTAATTCATTTTATTCTCTCACTTAAATCCAGGTTGCTCCTTGTTTCTAATCGTAGATGGGATTCAGTTCATGACATTCAATCTGAAAATGTTTGAAACTAGCATAGATCATTGATACAGCTTTTCTAGGTTTCCAGAAGTTATCATTATTTCTAATATCAGTGTATTTATGTAGAAAGCACAGATCTCCTCCCATCTGAATAAGACATTCATATGTATGTATATTTTCAGTATATTACTTACTTACTCACTCCAGTTATCCCTAGTAGACCATTGACCACCGACTAGGATTCTCCAACCAACTCTGTCCTATGTTCTTCTTTCCAGTTGTTTCCAAGGATTATTCATTCCTATGATGTCTGCCTCCCATTACTGACCCAGTATGTTCATTAGTCTTCCTCTTTTACTTTGAGTGTATACTTACCGAATAAATCAATTTATTTTGCAAAACTAATAACTGAAACTATTAACAATTATAGCTTTATTCAACCATGTAAATCTTATTACTGTAAGGAATGCCCAGTACTTATTATGGAATGTTACCATAAACGTTCCTTTAGAATTCACTAAAAATGTGATTATTCAGGAAGTATATTTAATTTTCTTTGAATAGTTTATATCTATTAATTAACTTCAGTATCCAACATTTCAGTTGCTATGGCAACTTTTCACATCTACCATATATTGAATGTCATACACATAGTTCCCTTTATCATTTTGAAAAGAGCAAGAACAAAGATTCTAGCAGAATAACATGAATTCATTTTATTTCGTAGGTTCTCGTCAGCTGCTTACAACCTGTGGTATTTAAAAAGATAATAATTACATAATGGGTTTAAATTGCTTACATGAGAGGGTTTATATTGAAGAAATATTCGTAAAGTATGACATCGGTGTAAATGAAATTAATAGGCTGAATATTGTAAATATTTACCTAATGTGAAAGAATATTCTAGAGCATTAATCGTGACAACAGTTCAAAAATGGGTTAGAAACAATTGATTACATAATGAATAAACATTGATAGGAATATAATGAGTAGAGTTCAGTTGAAAGATTATTCATTTGAAAGATAGTTGAATAAAATAAAATAGAGTCAATGATGTAATAAATACAAAAGAAAAAAAGAAAAAAAATTTAAGGTGCAGCGAAAGAATATTTGTCACCAAGGCAAGGAAAGATTAACAACCGTCTCCTTTTGAATACATAGGTCATGTTTTTGACTCCTGATGGCAACGACTTCAGCAAACTTCAAAAGACTGGAGTTTGGCTGCTTACTAATCACCTTGAATGATTGTATATCGAATGCATGAATTTCAGTTAGACTCCAACTGAAAACACTATACATCCGTCCCATCCTAGTATGAAAGTCCTCAACATTTCATTATTGTTTAATAGTTATACACACTAGTATGTAGTTTCTAAATGATGGTAAGAACATGTATCTGTGTATATATCAGTAAGTTACCTACATGAGACCATTATAGTCTATATTCACCCGAAGCAAACAGTAATAGAGTAAAATAGGTATGTACCAAATCCCATGTTTCATTATAGTCAAGAATGCTAAACAAAGATTAATACCTCCATATTGTAAAAATGATAACTTAACAAATTCCCAAATAACATCAGTCTAATGAAGGTTTATAGATAATAGTCAGTTATAACAAAGCTAACTAAACTTTCAATACTTAGGGATAAACCAAGTCCCAAACTTTTTTCAAAAAATTTAGAGGTATCATATACTGTGATTTAATCAGATGACAGTTTTCCCTTAATTATGTCACATAATATTCAGTAAACGGAATAAACCCATTTAGACATTACATTCTTATTTATTTAAACACATAAACATTGGTACAAGGAGGCACCAAACAGATATGCGTTACATAAATCGAGTGATTTATGTGAGAGCTGGGATACTGCCGAGTGCCCAAACCGAAATAGGTAGTTTTCTTAGGGGGCCACATCACAAGTCTTTGACCTAAAGCTCTAATCCACAAGGCAGTGGAGCAACGTCGGGAGATGCAGTCCCATGGTAGTCGGTAACTAACGATTGCTTTATACGCCATTTGTTCCATCAGGGTACTGGACCCCATGTGCACCAATGGTTTGAAATGAGGGTTTCCCAACTCCCCTAGGTGAACTCTCCGTGTCCACCAACCTAGTTAAAGCGTTGGACATTCACTTTTCTTCCTCTTAATTTCGCAAGCAACTCCCCTGGCACGAGAACACAGTGAGTAGGGCTTCTCTTGTAGTGGTTGTAAGAATGTGGTCATGTGAGAGCATTCCGAGAGGAAGATCTGCCTATCCCCACTCTCGTCGGTACTATGGCATTTGGGGGCAAGACATTAAATAAAAAAGATTGGTCCAGCAAAAAGTTCTCTTTTCCGCGAATTCACTTTCAAAGCTATAAAATCGCAAATATATATACTTGTTTTTCAAGATGATAAGGACTATAATAATTACAATAATAATGATAATAAACTTCTGTTAGACATGGTGACAGTGAGGTAGCATAAACAAAGGTATTTAAAACTGTTTTAATCATACGCTTCTTCCTTTACAGTTGTCTGCTCCTCCCCCACCTTATCTTTAAACCTTCTGCTCCCAAATGGCTTGTTTCTGTTTCTATGATCCTCCTGAATACATTTAATCTCAATTTCAACATTTTATCTTATCATGCTGAGCCATCCTTTCCGAATGATAATTTCCTTATCTATCTTTTGATAAATATTTAAGCCATTAACAACTAAACAATTATTATTGTAATTATTAACATCTTGAAATGATAAGCCTATATATTTGAGATTGTACAGCTCTGAAAAGAGAATTCTTTGCTGAACCAATCTTTCATATATAATATTCAACTGAAAAATTAAATAAATACAGTGATCATCTTTTAACTGATACACATCGAACATATTACATCCTCATAGTGTTTTTTAGTGGTGTACGGACAAAAGCAATAGATTGAACTTTTAAAATGTAAGTGGGAAAGATTCAAACATCCAATACAAATGAATTACAACTTCACACCATTTCACAAGCTTGTGGCTATCTGGACTCAGTAGCTAAGCGAATAACGCGATGGTGTTTGGAGTGAAAAATACTAAATTCGAGTCCCTGGTTGAAAACCAACTCTGAGATACAGGTACATCTGGCTGATGTGTTCCAAATAAGACGGAACGTCCGTTCTGGATTCCACTGCCAGCCACCATCCGTCTCTGCTTGCGATGTGAACTTTTGTCAATATATTTATGCTACTTATAAGTAGCTAAGCGATTAGTTTGCAATAAATCGCCTAAACCACATAAAAGTTTGCTAGTCTATCGGCAAACATGGAATCAAGTTTGTTTTGCTTACATATATGTTCAAGAGTTTCAGTAGACAAAAATATATGCAAGATATTAAGTATAAGATTACTCCTAATATAAGTTTATAGTGTATGTTTTAAATCGATTTGTAAAAGGATTTCATGGAATTAAAATAGAGCTTAATAAACATGTAATATTTCTGTCATTCATACAACTTGAAAGTTTAAACTAGCTTCCAAATGCAACCAGTGAAAAAATTTAAGACAGAATCATATACTTGATTTTTTAAATAAACATATTACTATTAATGTTGAATAGCGGCTGACAGTAGAATTCAAGACTATCGTTTCCGGCCATTTGGTACTCATCAGCTGAATGTGCTTGTATCTCAGTGTCAGTAATCAACTACAACTTAAAATCAGTGTCTTTTGCTTCGAGCGCTTTAACCACTATCCACTTAACTGCTGAATACAGATAATCACTTGCCTGTCCAACACATTATTGACTATCGTTGTAGAAAAAATACATATACTTTGCCATTATATAGCTTTGAGAATGGATTCTCTGAAGAGAGAACTCTGATGAATCAATTTTCCTTATTTTTATGCCCAAATGAATATGAACCGTCTTCTAAATAAATTTAACATTCTGAAACTTTATTGATAATGGTTTACTTTTTCTCAGTTTTGGTATGCAGAACTGTATGTAATTCTGAGCGGATCACCCTGGCATAATCATTAAGTTACATTTTAATATAATTAGATCATAGGTAATGGTGGAGCTTAGAGTAAATATTCTGTTCTACTTAAGGTTTCCTAATAACGAAATATATTATTAATAAAACTGTGTGTTAATCGAAAACCAGAGTTATGTTAATGTGATATGACTGACAGTTAAATAAGTCATAAGAACATCATTAACACAGAGATCTAGACAATATTTGCTCTCGTTTGTTTATTCTCTAATCAATTCATGTTTGTTTCTAGAAGTTTAATTTGATTTCATTAAGAAAGGAGAAAATGGTAAATATTTAATATCTCACCTGTGTTTTTACGGACATTTGATTATTGATTATAAATATGTTAAAAGAATTACATTCGCAATTGATTGATCACTGGATGGTGATCAATGTCATGTGTGTCAAGTCCTTCTTAGTGCAGATCGAATGCTATTGGCCAAGTTGCAATATGACCACTAGTCTGAAGGACTCGACATTGCGTGCACTATGTTGAGATAAAATAGTGGTTGGAGGTAGTCAACAGGTAGCCCTGAACCCGGGTTTCGTGCTACTTGGCACTCGTCAGCAAGGTGTACCTGTAATCTTGAGGGAACTAGTGCTTCCTAATGGATTCAATCCCGTGTCACTCAGCTTCACAGTCAGAGACGTTACCACTGGGCTATTTGTTGACTTTCTGTACTGCAATAATTCTATTAGAAACATGAATACCATTCATAAGGTGTACTTTTTTAATGATTCACTGAATTGTATACTATCCACATTTTGAAAGATTCAGCAAGTTAAGGAAAATTTCATTACAACATTGTGAAATCAATGTATCAAACAGAATTATTTCAATGAAACTTTAAATTTTCACCTCTGTCAAATCCTATTTCATTTGAATTCTATCTAGACAGATGGGTAATTTCACAACACTTCATTTAAAGTAGCTAATGAGTGAATATTAAGTAAATATTATCTGTACTTGGTAACTAGATAATGAAAAGAATATCTTAACCAAAACATACTAAAGGTGGGTAGTGACTAGCAGTGGAATCCATCACGAGCAATTCATACTACTTAGGGAGTCGTCAACTGGATGTACCTGCATCTCAGAATCGATGCTCACCCTGAGACTCGAACCCAGTATCGTTCACTTCAAACACCATCGCGTTATTCACTTAGCTACTCAGTCCCTACTGTCATTTGCCTGCCCAATGAGTTGAAGTTTAAATTCACATGGTATTGTTTACTTAAATCTTCCCATTGTTATTCAGGACTGAAATTGATCAGTCTTATTTTGGCATATGTGCATCCTCTATGAATTGCCTCAATATTGCCTTGATTTACAAGCATGATAATTAAAGATGGATAGTGGCCAACAATGGAATCCATGAAGTGCATTTCGTCCTATTTGGGACTCATCAGCTGGATGTACCTGAATCTAAGAGTTGACGCCCACTTTGGGACTCGAACCCAGTACCGTTCGCTTCAAACTCCATCGCGTTATCCACTTATCCACAATATGCACATATGCCAATAAGAGACTGATCGATCGCAGTCCTAAACATCGATAGGAACATTCAATGATATTCAGTCAGTGGATAAATTCATTATTCAATTGATAGCTAAATCGATTTTTTCTTAAATTTATAAATTTATACCTATTCTATTGAAAAGAACTATGAAATTAAAAGAAAAAAGAAAAATATCTTCTTTCATTCAAATGACTAACCATTGTCTTAGTTATTATTTTTCTTGTTACAAAATTCCATAAATGAATAGAATCATTTTCTCAACTTTCAGTAATAAAAAGAAAAAGAAATAGACAATGTCTATTATATTGTAAGAATGTTGCCATGTGAAAGTTGTGTTTTCCTTTTTCTTCCTCCCCCCCTCTCCCCCTCTTTCTCTCTACTTTACTCGTTTCCTATTTTATGTCTATTTCATGGAGAACGAGTCGTCATTTGAAAGTTTTATGTATGTACATATGTTTGTTTGTCAATTTATGACTAAATGTTATCGATAATCATATGATTTTGTGCTTTCTTTATCAATAAAACAATTGAAATATTTTTGGTCTAATGTTCAATGGAAGCATTAATTTGTTTATATTTTTTAGTTCTAGTTCAAACACTGGTATATTGAAGTTTCCATTGGTAAAGATCATGTTAGTTTAGAATTGTAAACTCTCTGCTAGTTACTAATTGTTGTACTGGAAATAATGGCACAGGATGCACATATGCCAACATGAAACTGATCAATTGCAGTCCCAAAATAACAATGGAAAGATACAAGTAAAACAACATCAAGTGAATTTATAACTTCACCCCATTGTACAAGCAGGTGGCTATTAAGACTCAGTAGATAAGTGGATAACGCGATGGCGCTTGAAGTGAATGGTACTGGATTCGAGTGCCAGAGTGAACATCATCTCTGACATGTAGGTAAATCCATCTGACGAGTCCCAAACTGTAAGAAACGCCTGTCATAGATTCCACCACTAGCCACTATTCATCTTTGCTTGAATAGGTTTTGACTTAAAGCAATGTCGAGGCAATACGCACAGGATGTACATACGCCAACATGAGACTAATCAATCGCAGTTCTTAATAACAATAGGAAGATACAATAAAACAACACCAAGTGAATTGAAATTATTGGAATTTTATAATCTCTATATTATTGAAATTCATTAAAAGTTATCCATTCTCATTTGGTCAAGGTTTTATTTTGACAGATAAATACGTCTACATTAATTGTTTGGGGATGAGGTAGTATATACCGGCGGGAAATCCCTCAGTGATTTATATTTCACGCTTGTTAGCGCCCATCAGTAAGCTATACGTGAAATCCTAAAAGAACTCACTCAGTTTCCCTAAGCTATTCGAAGCAAGATTGACTTATGTAGAAACGATATATACATTGATTTTTTAAAGAGTAATTTCCAATGTCATGTTTATCTAGTCCTTAATGCTGACTGAATTCTATCTATATAGTTCCAATGTAGCCATTAGTTCATGTAAGATAATATCTCTTGACCGTATGTTAATGTTAGGTGACTGAGGATATTCGATAACAAATAGATTGTTGATAATGTCTCATATTGTGTTGTAGAGTGAGTAGGGCTCAAATCACGAATGATAGTATCAGTTTACTCAATATTTTAGTTCAACCTATATGACGAATATCAGATAGAATAAGGATTGGTTATTCCAGTATTTCTAACCGACTGACTACTTAATATCAAAATATAACCTATATTAAAATTTAATCAATAGAATTCGGTAGGTAGCAAAAAAGAAAACACATGATACTAATCACTACCCAATGATTAATTAAGATTGATTTTGATATTTTTTTAGAAGAGACCCTCTGGGGCTACTGCTAGTACCAAGCCCGAATAAAGGAGGAGGGTTGGGCATGGGGTTAGTGACCACATCCCGTAGGAAACTAACTTGCTAAAAAAACGCTAACCAGAAAAAATTATTCGAACCATTTAAACTCTGCTTTGGGAGTTAGAAGGTCTTCATTTAGAAGAGTTATGACGCCTCATGGTGAAAGCCGGGTTCCTTCGGAAGTCACGAGGCTGATTCTCCTTTTGACAACCAAAGCAACCATTTATTTAGACACATGGAATGCTCGTACAATGTGGGGGACCGGGAGAGTTATCCAAATTGCTGCAGAAATGAGGAGATACAACCTAGAGGTGCTTGAGATCAGTGAGACACATTGGACGCAGGTTGGACAACAACGACTAGCTTCAGGAGAGCTTCTGTTATACTCCAGTTGATGTGAATTATAGGAAATTATAAACATACAAACAAAATATTAATGGCTAATGAAATAAATTTTAATGAAGACTTCAGTATTAAACACAATAACCTTTGAATGTCATTTAAGGCAACCAGTTTGCATGAATAAATGTTTCAATGATTAAAAATGAACATTCATTCTATGGTTATTCCTTTTGAATAAATGATCCAGGAGCAGTAAATAACTATGATAGATTCTATGCCTTTTTTTCCAAACTACTTCTATTCGCTAAGACTAATATTCACCGCCGCCACACACCCCTACCCCCCTCGTGTTCAAAAATAATAAACTAACAACTTCACATAATAAACATTATTAGAATTAAAGTGTTTTTAGATTTCAGCCAATCATGTTTAAGGTTATTTAATCTTTAATTAATGTAAAATGTATTACATAGTTACTATGTAACGTGATTTAATCAAATGATGTTTCCCGGGTTAATTTATACCAGACAGTAGTTCACTTAAGTAATCAACTTTTAATATATTAAATGTATATACTGATAACTTATATTACCTTTTTTTATTATTCTTATTTTCTAAAGCTGTACAAATTATGATATTAAGGTGTAATAATTAGCTTTTAGTGCACAATACTGCATTGCTTTCTGTTTGTCATTACATTTATACTACTCACAAGTAATCTTAATGATTTCACTTGAATCGTTTTTCTTCCTTGAAATGAAGTTTACAAAATATCTGATAATTGTGTTTCGTTTAAGTTAAGCTATTAAGAATATAGTTCATCTTTTGTAAGATATATACATATATCAATAGATGAGATCATGAATCAATTGAAGCTAGACCACCATGGAAAACCTGGAAGTACTGGATGATCTTTTCATCTTATTGTGGAATTTCTCAGTAGTGAGATTCTACGATCCCGCGTCACGAGACTCGAACCCAGGAGCTATCAGTCTCGTGCGCAAACGTTTAGCCACCAGACCACTGAGTCGGCCGGTATCGAAGGGACAGTGTTAATTTCTAACTTCAACTCATCCACGAAACTGAGCGATACAGTGGTCTAGAGATTAAACGTTCGCGCGCGAGACTGGCACATCCTGGTTTAGAATCTCGCGAACCGGGATAGTGGATTTGCACTGCTGAGGGGTTCCGCGATAAGATCAAACGGCCGTCTAGTACTTGCAGGTTTTCCATGATGGTCTAGCTTCAATTGACTCATGATCTCAACTATTGAAAATACTATAATCTCCACAAAAACCCCGTCTGATATACATATTTCACCTAAGTTGATTCTCAACACATTTTTTAAAAATTACTTATGCCAATTAAAATCATTTAGCTGGATTCCGTTTGAATTCTTATCAATGTTTTTTTTACTATAAATGTTCAATGGTATAAATGAGTTTTTGAAGGAAATATTAGTCATTATTAATTTGAGGTGATTCAGTATACACAATACTAGACATAAATCGTCCCCATGTTCCATACAAAGTTGACTTGGTTTAGTTTTGATTGAATGATGTTTTATAAGGGAAACATTTACAAAGACCTTACGTCACTCGTATAATAATCTATTTGTGTTTAAGTCCTCGTTTTGTCTAAACTGATATATTATCTTGATATTTTATTATAAAGATGAATAAATGACAATAATTGTTAATAGTATAAGAAATATTGATTCAATAATAAGTTCCCTTTTTGACATTTCCAGATAAATGGCAAGCGTTTTTGCAATGCTAAAAGTCAGAAGCTTACTACATTCATCTGGCTTCAGTTTACCTAATAGATGAGTTTGGAAACTAAGTCTTTTTTTATTGAGATCATGAACCGATTGATGTTAGACCACCACCTCTGGAAGCACTAGACGGCCGTTTCATCCTATTTCGGGACCCCTCAGCAGTGCGCATCCACGACCTTGCTCGCGGGATCCGAACCCAGGGCCTTCGGTCTCACGCGCGAACGCTCAACCAACTGGACCACTGAGTCAGCAGGTATCCAATGGTGTTAATGTCTAACACCAACCAATCCACGAAATTGCGCGACCAACTTCCGTTGTACTGAGGTAGATACCTGTCTCTACCTGACATGGATTAGCTCCACTGGTCACGGCTTCTCACTAGAACTCCAAGAATTCCCTCACGAAGCTAGTCACTAGTGAGCACTTGTTGATTACTAGTATAGGGGTTGTGGAGATTATTAAGTTTTTGATCGAGATCACGAACCGATTGATGTTAGACCACCACCTTTGAAAACCTGGAATTTTGATGGAATGACTCATGTTCACATGGTTCTAAGTAAATGAATTTCTTTGAGATTTATTTACTCTTCTTTTTAATCATTAGGAACAATGTTTATGAGTTTTCTTAGATAGAAATTGTTCTGCATTAGCAGACCAATTTATTAGCACACGTGAAAGTGGTCATTTCCGAGGGCTAATTCTTCTTCAGCACTGTTGAATATTAGTTAACTGGAGAACACTAACCTTAAGGTTTCCGGAAAAAGCGTTCTTCTGAAGGATATGATTCTATCATCTCAACAAAATAAAGACTTTAATAGTTTAATCAGTTAATAAAAGCTTGAAAAATGTAGAATATTCAATTATGACTGATTATTAATTTCTATCCAGTTCACAAAAAACAGCTGAAAATTCAAAAATCAATCCGATATGAAGTTTAGAGTGCTCTTTAATTAATTTACAATATTGGGAAAAAATAACAAGCCAAACAATTTCATTTATTAACATAATCGATAGAAAACAAACAAAATTTTATATAAATAAAAAATTGGATGAATATCAGTGTAATTCATCAATGTAATTTAGCCTCCAAATTCCCTGGTATAGCCGAGGGTGGGGAGAGTTATCTCTCCCTCTCGAAATGCTCTCACATTGTCACGTGCATACAATCACTGACAGGGAAGTCCTACTCACTGTCTTCTCGTGGCATTACTGTTGTTTACGAAATTGAGAGGACGAAAATGAATATCCAGCGCTTTAACTAGGTTCGTGGACACGGAGTGTTCACCTAGGGGAGTTGTAAAACCCTCATTCCAAAGCAATAGTGCACATGGACTCCAGGATGCTAAGGAAACAAGTGGCGTATGAACGAATTATTGGTCATCTCCCAACGTGAATTAGACTTTTAGGTCAAACACTCGGAGTATGAGCCCCCCCCCAAAGAAAAAACCACATTCTTTCTTCTGAACACCCGGGCAGTATCACAGCCCACACACAGATCAAGTGACATATGTGACTCATATATATATTCGATACCCCTTTGTACCAATATTTATGTGTTCATATAAATAATAATAAGTGTAATTCATAATCGTGAATATAAACAATGGGATAATGAAAACGATTACAAACCATCCCCAATTATTCAAAATAACAGAATGTCTATGTAATATTTATCATTTCAAATCTTTATGTCAATCATTTTATAAAGTTTCATTAAATGATCTTCATATGAGATATAATTATCAAGTTCCTATCAAAACTTATATTAGTTAATTACCATTTGATCTTTTACACTTTTATATAATAAACAATTTAATACATCAATCAATATATCAATCAATAAAATACAATCTGGTTAGATCCTTTCAGTAGTCTAACCACCACCACCACCACCACCAACTACAACAAAGTTAGTTAATATTTCATTGAAATGATTGCCAAGATAGAACTGTGTATTGTTTTTATCTGGCATTTCATAAAACTATGGTGGTAGATATTCACTCATTCGTTAGTTAAGTTGCCTGGTAATACTCCATAGGAGCAGCTGAATTTGTAAACGCATATAGAGGAGGCCAACTTATCCTTCGTTTGAGTAGACATTGCTGATCGACTTGAGAAAGTCAATGCAAAATTGGCTGAGTAGGATGTCTTGCTAATTATTTTTGTTAATCTATCTTTCAGGGTATCGGTAACCACATCCCTGTTGAATTGTAGTTTTATGTATAAAGGCTTCTTTCGAACAGTTAAAATCTCAGACTTCTTTTTTATATTATACATGTATTTCTTAATGAACACACTGGAGTAGCTGATCTCGGTCAGTGAGTTGTTATTAAATTCCAGTTCCTGACTTAAAGTATTTACTGAACAGATCTTTTTTTGCTCTGCTAGTGAGACATCTAACCAAATTTCTCTTGTAACAGATAGGTGTAAAACTATAGAAGTGAATATATTGGCAGGCAGAGTAACTTTTTCTGTACAAGCTTCTACTCAATGAGCCATCACTTTGCTTGCTTAATGTCTGTCAGTTAGTCAGTCAGCTACAATGTAAGACCAGGTACATATATGCATCAGTCCAAGTTGCTATACCTCATTAGCACAACAAGATAAACACCAAGTTCATAGTAGTTAATTCAGGGGTGGTAATATATAAAAGACAGATTGCATATAAAAATATAGTACAGGAAGAAAGAATTAGTTCGTAGAAAGAAAAAAAGATATGAAGCTATTTTAATCTCACTGTTTAAGGGAAGACAGATAGTGTATACACCTGCGCCATTGTGATCGATTCTGAGCCATGCCACACAGTCTCCAAGCACATTGGTTACGATAGTCACGCGGATCCCAACCAAGTAGTGTGCATCTACCAAGATGGCTAAGACCAGAAGTTAGTGACTTCTATAACTGATGTCACGTTTTGGTTTGGCCACCCCTAACTTTCTCCCAGCCGTCTCCAACACTAGTCAGCATTGTGCGTCGTGATAATCAGTGGTCATACCTTTAACGGCACTCAAGACCACTGTTGTTTAGTGTGACGTCAAGGGAATTCAGCTTTTTGTCACACTCACCTTCACCAGTGAAACTGATCGTTGGATGTACACTGTTGAGTTGTTCTAGGAGTTTTTCGCTGCAATTCAGTAATATATTTATTTTTCAAAACTACTTTTGTAGTTTAATGTCACAGACTGAATTTAGTCCATTAATTAGTGTAAACTAGGGATGTGTAGGCAAGAATGATAATGATTGGTTGTCTGGTTAGTCTAACATGTAGATAATCTGACAGGTGTCGGATGAATTATATATTCCCCTATCCTTATAATAATAATTATTATTGACTGTTCATTGTTGTTGGATTGTGTTTGGTTTTGGTATGGAAATAAATTTACGTTCTAGTCAGGCTAATCACATGTTCTTGATCTGAGTTGTGTTGACGTCTTGTAGAATAGACACTGGGAGGGAATCTAGTGTAGATAATCGTTTAAGGTAAATTAACGTCCCATACGTGTAAACGTAGAAAACCAACCGTTATAACAATTAGGAAACACTAGAAAACTAGATGTTTTCAACTAAGATAAGTTTGTTTAACAATATGTATGAACTAGGAATCGAATCTACAACCTGAAATCTTGTCTATAAAATCTACTTTGTTTAAAATAAATGATTGTTAAGAGAAATATAATTAATTGAATTATTCTCATTAAATCATAAAGCGACCTTATTTAGCCATGAAGTTCTTTTCAACGGATTCATATATAATAATCAATTATAGATTAATGAATAGTTGAATAGATAAATAATTAAGATGGTAGATAGATAGATAACTTACTTACTTACTTACGCCTGTTACTCTCAATGGAGCATAGGCCGCTGACCGGCATTCTCTAACCCACTCTGTCCTGGGCCTTCTTTTCTAGTTCCATCCAATTCTTGTTCATTTTTCTCATGTCTATCTCCATTTCCCGGCGTAATGTGTTTTTTGCTCTTCCTCTTTTCCTTTGGCCTTGAGGATTTCATGTGAGGGCTTGTCTTGTGACGCAGTTGGGTGCTTTCCTCAATGTGTGTCATATCCACTTCCAGCGCTTCTTACTGATTTCTTCCTCCGCTGTGGTTTGTTTTGTTCTCTCCCACAGTAGGTTGCTGCTGATAGTGTCTGTCCAACGGATCCGAAGTATTTTGCATAGACAACTGTTAATAAACACCTGTATTTTCTGGATGATGGCTTTCGTAGTTCTCCAGGTTTCTGCCCCATATAGTAGAACTGTCTTGACATTTGTATTGAAAATCCTGACCTTGGTGTTGGATTGTGTACAGTTGTTTTGAGTTCCAGATGTTCCTCAGTTGTAAATATGCTGCTCTTGCTTTGCCGATCCGCGCTTTCACATCTGCATCAGATCCACCCTGTTCGTCAATGATGCTGCCCAAATAGATAGATAAACAAACAAATAAATCAATCGATTGAGGTTTACTATTACAGATTATTTGTCCACCCGTAGGATCGAAAGTTTTGGATTAGATTTTTGAGTGCAAGATGGTGAATACACACATTTTAAAAGTTCGATAACTAAGATGAAACAACTGTTCACTACTTCCTAATTTTCAATAAAGGTCTAGCTAAGATACGTTTATGATTTCGACTGTGATAATACTGTCATCTCCACAGATGAATATTTTATGTATAACACATCTAAATATTTATCTACTTTTTATCTATTCTCTGAAGAAGTGGCTTTAACTAAGTGACAAAATATCAGAAATTTTTAGTTTTTCTACTCATCAAGATATTACATATATATTATTTTTGATAATATCTAGTATCATGTTTCGATTTTTGTCTATTTTAATTCTCTTTTCCAACTAATTACTTATTTCACTGGTTGGAATCATGTGTCAATTGAAGCGAGACCACCATGGAAAACCTGGAAGCACTGAACAGCCGTTTCGTCCTAGTATGGGACTCGTCAGTACTAAACAGTGCGCATCCACGATCCCGCCCCCCGCTCACTAGTGACTGAATTCAAGAGATACTCCTGGAGTTCTGGTGAGAAGCCGTTACTAGTGGAGTTCAACCAGGTTGGTTGTGAGATATCAACTCACTGAAGAAAATGGTATACGGTGGTGCAACTTCATGGATTGTTTGAAGTTGGACATTAACACCATTGGATACCGGCTCAATGTTCTGCTTGGTTAAGCGCCTAGAGCGAGACTGATATGTCCTAGATGTGAATGTGGGATCGTGTATGCGCACTGCTGGGGAGTCCCATACTAGGACGAAATGGCGGTCCAGCGCTTCCAGATTTTCCATGTGGGTCTAGCTTCAATTGACTCATAATTTCAACCAGTGAAATATATTTTTTAATTGGTTTGTTGGCATACTTCATTTTCTTCTCAGTATTCAATAACAAACGATAGACAGTAATGTAAATAGTTCAATCATAAAAAGAAAAAAAGACAAATGAATGAATAAATACATACATCCATAGTTTAAATCACGAATTAATCTTAGCTAGATAACTATTGAGAACAAGGAAGCACTGGATATCTATTTTAGTTCTGGTATGGGATTCTTAAATATGGTATATCCAAACTCTCATTACACTGAGGTTGAACTCAGAACCTTCTATCCAGTATAGGGAAGCTTAACCACTGGAACAGTGAAACAGTATCCAAAAATTTACATGTTTGACTCCAACCAAGTCGTGATATCATGGATAACTGTTTCACACAGTCTGTTGAAAAGTCTTTCACTTAGACGAAACGGTTATTCAGTGCTTTCTTATTTTCAATGGTTTCACATTTAAGATCAGTTCGTGATGTGAAATATGAAATTTCTGCAAACTCCACAAACCCTCTCCTTCTATAGTGAGAAAAATAAATATAAGATATCTCATTTAATCTAAGAAATATTAAATAAAACAATAGGGAGCCATATATTTAACTGTATTTACTATTACTTACTTACTTACTTACTTACGCATGTTACTCCCATTGAAGCATAGACCGCTGACCAGTATTCTCCAACCCACTCTGTCCTGGGCCTTCTTTTGTAATTCTATCCAATTCTTGTTCATTTTTCTCATGTCTATCTTCATTTCTCGGCAGAATATGTTCTTTGATCTTCCACCTCTCCTTTGGCCTTCAGGATTCCATGTGAGGGTTTACCTTGTGAAACTGTTAGGTGATTTCCTCAATATATGTCCTATCCACTACCAGCACTTCTTCCTGATTTCTTACTCCACAGCAATCTGGTTTGTTCTTTCATAGTAGGCTGTTACTGATATTGTCTGGCCAACGTATCTGAAATATTTTGAGTAGACAACTCTTAATAAACACTTCTATCTTCTGGATGATGGTTGTGGTAGTTCTCCAAGTTTCCACCCCATACAGTAGAACCATCTTGACATTCGTATTGAAAATTTTGACCTTGGTGTTGGATTGTGTACAGTTGTTTTCAGTTGCAGATGTTCTTGAGTTGTAAATATCTTGTTCTTGCTTTTCCGATCCGCGCCTTTACATCTGCATCAGATCCACCCTGTTCATCAATGATGCTACCCAAATATGTAAAGGTTTTTACATCTTCTGAAGCTTCTCCGTCAATTGTGATTGGAGTGGTGCATGTTGTGCTGTATCGGAGAATCCTGCTTTCCCTTTGTGTATGTTGAGACCTACTGCTGCTGAGACTGCTGTTACACTGGTCGTCTTCTGCATTTTTTGTTGCAATTGCGATAGGAGAGCCAGATCATCTGCGAAGTCTAGATCGTCCAGCTTCATTCTAGCTGTTCACTGTATCCCGAGTCTCCCTTCAGATGTCAACGTCTTCATGATCCAGTCGATCGTAGAGCTTTCATTATTCTTCTGAACGACATCATCAGCACAAACGTTTACCTGATAAAATCTCCACGACCAAACCATCTAGTTTAGAGAACAAAACTCCATCAAAATCATCCACTTGAGCTACAAATCTCAATTCATCTCGAAAATATACCAACCTAAGAAACAAATCATCTCTAGGTTTAAACTCATTCAAACTTGAATCTAAACTAGTGATAATCTGATTATTCGAGTTTATTTTTAATAAAGTGATAATCACTTCATAAATTAATGGATTTTATATCCATCTTATCATGGCAACAGTAATAACTGATAATTCTATTTTTAAAATGATTAATATGATTAAGTCACAGGTTATAGGAGTGCAGTTGTGGTGGGGGGGGAGTAGTGGAAAAAAGTTGTTTATTAATACGTGGGCGGATGTATATAATAAATTTAGATCATAGTTGTTTGAATGTTATATAGAAATGATATAAATGTAATGGAATTAACGTCAAAGACAAGTCTAGACATGTACAATGTAGTCATATGCTCTAATAATTAGATACAAAATATACTTTGAAAGGGGTAAATAAACGTTTTTAAAAAAAAGTAACAACTGTTTATCATGTAAAAAAAAACTTTGTATTTTTTTCCCCATATTGATATTCAGGATTATATATAGGGTCAGTCTCTATTACCATGTTTTTTTGTTGCATTTTAAGTGAATATGTTGATACTGCAATGAATAGAATGTTTTAGAATAACTTCTAGACTTTTGGCTATCATTAAAATCTAAGAGGTTTGTCTCACCCTACGTATACTTACTTACTTATGCC
Organism: Schistosoma haematobium; assembly: GCF_000699445.3. NCBI lineage: Eukaryota > Metazoa > Platyhelminthes > Trematoda > Strigeidida > Schistosomatidae > Schistosoma > Schistosoma haematobium. The sequence continues at coordinate 90,314,939 of NC_067196.1, read as the reverse complement.
TGTAACTCCTCGTGGAGGAGCATAGACCGCTTACCAGCATTCTCCATCCAACCCTGTCATCGGTAATTCTTTCCAGCTCTTTCCAATTGTTGTTTATCCTTTTTCATATCTGCTTCTATTTCTCGACGTAATGTGTTCTTTGAACTTCCTCTTTTCCGCTTCCCTTCAGGACTCCAAGTTAGGACCTGCCTCGTGATGCAGTTTGACGATTTGCGTAATGTATTTCCTATCCATTTCCATTGTCTTTTCCTAATTTCCTTTACAGCTGGAAGCTGGTTTGTTCTCATCCACAGAATGGTGTTGCTGATGTTATCCGGCTAATGGATGTTGAGTATCTTGCTTAAACAACCATTTATAAATACTTGTACCTTCTTGATGATGGTTGTAGTAGTTCTCCAACTTTTTTGCTCCGTACAGTAGAGCTGTGTTGACTTTCGTATTGAAGATTGTGACTTTGATATTGATTGACAGATAGTTATTTTGAGTTCCATATATTCTTCATTTGTAGAACACCTTACGTATGGTTGCATGTATATCTCGATGTTGATTATCAGAATTATACAACACCTTGAAAAATGATTCATCTCTATGGATTACCACTATTATTTTGCTAATTAAAGTTAATTCTAAATGAAATATATCATCAAACTAAATCATTTCCATACATCTTCAATCCATATTGATCTTATCTCTAACTTCTAAATAGGATCATAATTTTCTGATAATTAACAAATGTTGTCAATGATCAAAATGTAGTTTTTCATGCTAATGAAGAAGAACAATATTAGTTTAATAAGTATTTATTCTTTATATTTATGCAAATTTGAGTTATATCACTCTTTTTTTTTCTCTTTATCATCTTCGATAACGTATTGAATATGAAATAGAATAAAGAAAATGTATATTCGATTTTTCCTAGGTTACATATCTGCTTGCACACTGATTATAACCATTTTTTTATATCAGGGTATTTGATGAATAAACAGATAGATAGATTTCATTTTAATTTACTTATATCTATTACCCTTCATGGAGGAACATAGATTGCTCAGCATCATTCTCTAGCCAACTATGTCCTAGACAATCCTTTCATTTTCATATCTACTTCCAATTCTCGATACAGTGTATTATTTAATCTTCCTCTTTGCCGTTTCTCTTCAGGATTCCGAATCAGCGCTTAATTCATGATGTAGTTTGATGATTTTCGTAATGTATATTCTATACACCCGACCTGTAGTTCTTCTAGGGTCATAACCAGTCTCAAGCCCACACAATGGAGGAGAGTAAAGCATAGGGTCAGCAACCTCATCCATTAGAAAGCAACTTTGCGAAAAATAAAACACTAATCAGAATGAATAAAATTCATTTTAACATTGTTCTTTATTTATTTTATTTTATTTCTGATGATAAATACTTGGTTTTACTATCCTTTGGTTTATTATTCTGAGAGGTAGATTTAAGATTATTACTTACTTACATACTTCCGCCTGTTATTTCCAATGAAGCATAAGCCACCGACCAGCATTCTCCAACCTACTTTGTCTTTGGCCTTCCTTTCTAGTTCCATGTGAGGCCTTGCCTTGTGACACAGTCGGGTGCTTTCCTCAATGTGTGTCCTATCCACTTCCAGCACTTCTTCCTGATTTCTTCCTCCTCTGAGATCTGGTTTGTTCTCTCCCATAGTAGACTGTTGTTGATAGTGTCTGACCAACGGATCCAAAGTATTTTGAGTAGACAACTGTCAATAAACACTTGTATCTTCTGGATGATGTTTGTGGTAGTTCTCCAAGTTTCCACCCCATACAGTAGAACCATCTTGACATTTGTATTGAAAGTTCTGACCTTGGTGTTGGATTGTGTACAGTTGTTTTCAGTTGCAGATGTTCTTGAGTTGTAAATATCTTGTTCTTGCTTTTCCGATCCGCGCCTTTACATCTGCATCAGATCCACCCTGTTCATCAATGATGCTGCCCATATATATAAAGGTTTTTACATCTTCCAAATCTTCTCCGTCAATTGTGACTTGATTGTTGCATGTTGTGCTGTATCGGAGAATCCTGCTTTTCCCTTTGTGTTTGTTGTGACCTACTGCTGCTGAGGCTGCTGCTACTGAGACATTTAACCAAATTTATTTTCTATTAAAGAGATGTGAAGCTTTGGAAATATGTATACTGACCCAGATATGTAAAGGTTTTTACATCTTCCAGAGCTTCTCCATCATTTAACATTATAACGAAATATTATTCTGTTTGGTAATACCTTAATATGTTAAAATGGAGTACATTCATCATTTGGATAATGTAATTTAACAATCTTAACCAACTACTTTGAACATTATTTAGACAGTTTGTGTGTGTGTGGGTGTGCTTTGTTTTATAATTACAACTCTCATTCTTACACTTTCATGAAATTCATCTTTCAACAATGTTATTGCAAAACAATTAGGACGCATATTTAACATACTAAATAATTCAACATATATAATGTCAACAAAGATTTGTGAAATATTCTCTCTACTACTACTACTACTACTACTACTACTACTACTACTACTACTACTACTACTACTACTACTACTACTACTACTACTACTACTACTACTACTACTACTACTACTACTACTACTACTACTACTACTACTACTACTACTACTACTACTACTACTACTACTACTACTACTACTACTACTACTACTACTACTACTACTACTACTACTACTACTACTACTACTACTACTACTACTACTGCTACTACTACTACTACTACTACTACTACTACTACTACTACTACTGCTGCTGCTCTACTACTACTCTACTACTACTACTACTACTACTACTACTACTACTACTACTACTACTACTACTACTACTACTACTACTACTACTACTGCTACTACTACTACTACTACTACTACTACTACTACTGCTGCTACTACTACTACTACTACTACTACTACTACTACTACTACTACTACTACTACTACTACTACTACTACTGCTACTACTGCTGCTACTACTACTACTACTACTACTACTACTACTACTACTGCTGCTACTGCTACTACTACTACTACTACTACTACTACTACTACTACTACTACTACTACTACTACTACTACTAACTACTACTACTACTACTACTACTACTACTACTACTACTACTACTACTACTACTACTACTACTACTACTACTACTACTACTACTACTACTACTACTACTACTACTACTACTACTACTACTACTACTACTACTACTACTACTACTACTACTACTACTACTACTACTACTACTACTACTACTACTACTACTACTACTACTACTACTACTACTACTACTACTCTACTACTACTACTACTACTACTACTACTACTACTACTACTACTACTACTACTACTACTACTACTACTACTACTACTACTACTACTACTACTACTACTACTACTACTACTACTACTACTACTACTACTACTACTACTACTACTACTACTACTACTACTACTACTACTACTACTACTACTACTACTACTACTACTACTACTACTACTACTACTACTACTACTACTACTACTACTACTACTACTACTACTACTACTACTACTACTACTACTACTACTACTACTACTACTACTACTACTACTACTACTACTACTACTACTACTACTACTACTACTACTACTACTACTACTACTACTACTACTACTACTACTACTACTACTACTACTACTACTACTACTACTACTACTACTACTACTACTACTACTACTACTACTACTACTACTACTACTACTACTACTACTACTACTACTACTACTACTACTACTACTACTACTACTACTACTACTACTACTACTACTACTACTACTACTACTACTACTACTACTACTACTACTACTACTACTACTACTACTACTACTACTACTACTACTACTACTACTACTACTACTACTACTACTACTACTACTACTACTACTACTACTACTACTACTACTACTACTACTACTACTACTACTACTACTACTACTACTACTACTACTACTACTACTACTACTACTACTACTACTACTACTACTACTACTACTACTACTACTACTACTACTACTACTACTACTACTACTACTACTACTACTACTACTACTACTACTACTACTACTACTACTACTACTACTACTACTACTACTACTACTACTACTACTACTACTACTACTACTACTACTACTACTACTACTACTACTACTACTACTACTACTACTACTACTACTACTACTACTACTACTACTACTACTACTACTACTACTACTACTACTACTACTACTACTACTACTACTACTACTACTACTACTACTACTACTACTACTACTACTACTACTACTACTACTACTACTACTACTACTACTACTACTACTACTACTACTACTACTACTACTACTACTACTACTACTACTACTACTACTACTACTACTACTACTACTACTACTACTACTACTACTACTACTACTACTACTACTACTACTACTACTACTACTACTACTACTACTACTACTACTACTACTACTACTACTACTACTACTACTACTACTACTACTACTACTACTACTACTACTACTACTACTACTACTACTACTACTACTACTACTACTACTACTACTACTACTACTACTACTACTACTACTACTACTACTACTACTACTACTACTACTACTACTACTACTACTACTACTACTACTACTACTACTACTACTACTACTACTACTACTACTACTACTACTACTACTACTACTACTACTACTACTACTACTACTACTACTACTACTACTACTACTACTACTACTACTACTACTACTACTACTACTACTACTACTACTACTACTACTACTACTACTACTACTACTACTACTACTACTACTACTACTACTACTACTACTACTACTACTACTACTACTACTACTACTACTACTACTACTACTACTACTACTACTACTACTACTACTACTACTACTACTACTACTACTACTACTACTACTACTACTACTACTACTACTACTACTACTACTACTACTACTACTACTACTACTACTACTACTACTACTACTACTACTACTACTACTACTACTACTACTACTACTACTACTACTACTACTACTACTACTACTACTACTACTACTACTACTACTACTACTACTACTACTACTACTACTACTACTACTACTACTACTACTACTACTACTACTACTACTACTACTACTACTACTACTACTACTACTACTACTACTACTACTACTACTACTACTACTACTACTACTACTACTACTACTACTACTACTACTACTACTACTACTACTACTACTACTACTACTACTACTACTACTACTACTACTACTACTACTACTACTACTACTACTACTACTACTACTACTACTACTACTACTACTACTACTACTACTACTACTACTACTACTACTACTACTACTACTACTACTACTACTACTACTACTACTACTACTACTACTACTACTACTACTACTACTACTACTACTACTACTACTACTACTACTACTACTACTACTACTACTACTACTACTACTACTACTACTACTACTACTACTACTACTACTACTACTACTACTACTACTACTACTACTACTACTACTACTACTACTACTACTACTACTACTACTACTACTACTACTACTACTACTACTACTACTACTACTACTACTACTACTACTACTACTACTACTACTACTACTACTACTACTACTACTACTACTACTACTACTACTACTACTACTACTACTACTACTACTACTACTACTACTACTACTACTACTACTACTACTACTACTACTACTACTACTACTACTACTACTACTACTACTACTACTACTACTACTACTACTACTACTACTACTACTACTACTACTACTACTACTACTACTACTACTACTACTACTACTACTACTACTACTACTACTACTACTACTACTACTACTACTACTACTACTACTACTACTACTACTACTACTACTACTACTACTACTACTACTACTACTACTACTACTACTACTACTACTACTACTACTACTACTACTACTACTACTACTACTACTACTACTACTACTACTACTACTACTACTACTACTACTACTACTACTACTACTACTACTACTACTACTACTACTACTACTACTACTACTACTACTACTACTACTACTACTACTACTACTACTACTACTACTACTACTACTACTACTACTACTACTACTACTACTACTACTACTACTACTACTACTACTACTACTACTACTACTACTACTACTACTACTACTACTACTACTACTACTACTACTACTACTACTACTACTACTACTACTACTACTACTACTACTACTACTACTACTACTACTACTACTACTACTACTACTACTACTACTACTACTACTACTACTACTACTACTACTACTACTACTACTACTACTACTACTACTACTACTACTACTACTACTACTACTACTACTACTACTACTACTACTACTACTACTACTACTACTACTACTACTACTACTACTACTACTACTACTACTACTACTACTACTACTACTACTACTACTACTACTACTACTACTACTACTACTACTACTACTACTACTACTACTACTACTACTACTACTACTACTACTACTACTACTACTACTACTACTACTACTACTACTACTACTACTACTACTACTACTACTACTACTACTACTACTACTACTACTACTACTACTACTACTACTACTACTACTACTACTACTACTACTACTACTACTACTACTACTACTACTACTACTACTACTACTACTACTACTACTACTACTACTACTACTACTACTACTACTACTACTACTACTACTACTACTACTACTACTACTACTACTACTACTACTACTACTACTACTACTACTACTACTACTACTACTACTACTACTACTACTACTACTACTACTACTACTACTACTACTACTACTACTACTACTACTACTACTACTACTACTACTACTACTACTACTACTACTACTACTACTACTACTACTACTACTACTACTACTACTACTACTACTACTACTACTACTACTACTACTACTACTACTACTACTACTACTACTACTACTACTACTACTACTACTACTACTACTACTACTACTACTACTACTACTACTACTACTACTACTACTACTACTACTACTACTACTACTACTACTACTACTACTACTACTACTACTACTACTACTACTACTACTACTACTACTACTACTACTACTACTACTACTACTACTACTACTACTACTACTACTACTACTACTACTACTACTACTACTACTACTACTACTACTACTACTACTACTACTACTACTACTACTACTACTACTACTACTACTACTACTACTACTACTACTACTACTACTACTACTACTACTACTACTACTACTACTACTACTACTACTACTACTACTACTACTACTACTACTACTACTACTACTACTACTACTACTACTACTACTACTACTACTACTACTACTACTACTACTACTACTACTACTACTACTACTACTACTACTACTACTACTACTACTACTACTACTACTACTACTACTACTACTACTACTACTACTACTACTACTACTACTACTACTACTACTACTACTACTACTACTACTACTACTACTACTACTACTACTACTACTACTACTACTACTACTACTACTACTACTACTACTACTACTACTACTACTACTACTACTACTACTACTACTACTACTACTACTACTACTACTACTACTACTACTACTACTACTACTACTACTACTACTACTACTACTACTACTACTACTACTACTACTACTACTACTACTACTACTACTACTACTACTACTACTACTACTACTACTACTACTACTACTACTACTACTACTACTACTACTACTACTACTACTACTACTACTACTACTACTACTACTACTACTACTACTACTACTACTACTACTACTACTACTACTACTACTACTACTACTACTACTACTACTACTACTACTACTACTACTACTACTACTACTACTACTACTACTACTAGTTATAATAATAATAATAATAATAATAATAATGATAGTAATACTAATACCAATATCAATATTAATACTATTATTAGTATTGTAGTAATTTAATAATTGAATTCATGAGTCAACTGATGCTAGGCTACCATAAAACCTGGAAACACTGGACGGCCGTTTCATGCTAACATGGAACTCCTCAACAGTGCAAATCCACGATCCCAGCTAGCGAGATTCGAACCCAGGACCTATCCGAACTATCAGTTGTGAGATAGTAACTTACTGAGGACAATGGTGAATGGTGGTGCAATTTCGTGGATTAGTTGAAGTTAGACATTCACCATGTCTGTTGGATGCCAGCCAGCTCAGTGGTCTAGCGGTTAGGCGTTCTCACACGAGACTGATATGTCCTGTTCTGAATCCCGCGAGGCGGGATCGTGGATGCGCATTGCTGGGGAGTCCCATACTAGGACGAAATGGCCGTCAAGTGTTTCCAGATTTTCCATGGTGATCTAGCTTCAGTTGACTCATGAGTTCAATCATTAAATATACATATAAACATTTTTACACTGTTATAATGTGTTTTTATAAAGAAAATTTACCTCAATTTCATTATCAAATTAGGTATTAGACTGTGAAAAATAAATGAATAAACCACACTATTGATATTTTGTTGTTGTATAGACCAGACCATAGTATTTTTTTAGCATTCTATCATGTTAATGTTTTAGTGTTTCCAGAAATACATAAGCCATGATGATATTGAGATGATGGTTGAATTCATGAGTCGATTTAAGCTAGACTATTATTGGAAACCTGGAAGTAGTGAACTACTGTTTTGTCTAGGTTTTCAATAATGGTTTACCTTAAATGGACTCATGAATTCAACTAATAAATTATTACATTCTTTACAAACTCCTACTCCCATTCTGATAATGAGATAATGATTTATGGTTGAATATCGCCTACACTTATTTACATTTAAGAAAACGCTGAACTTTGAAAATTTAAACAAATAACATTTTCATTGGCTTTAATATGAAATATAAGATCAATGAAGACGTATTTAATCATTCTATTTTGCAGTGTTTACTTACTTACGCCTGTTATTCCCAATGGAGCATAGGCCGTTGACTAGTATTCTGCAGTGTTTAATTTACCTCAATGAATATTTTCATAGATATCATCAGATGTCATGTTACAATCGAACTTAGTTAACAAGAAGTATCAAAATTCTTTAGACTATTCATAGAGATTAGTGTTTCTATCACAGACCTGATTAATATAAATTGATTAATGTTAAATATTGGATGACAAACAGCATGTTTATAGTCAATCACTGAATGTTTCTACTTACATTAATACAACTGGATAAATACAAAATATAGTTATAAACTAAATTCCTGAATATTTCAGTTGTGAATAAAGATGGTTAAAGATATGATTACTAATTTAGGGGCAGTTTGTTTTACAATACCGCTAGTTTGTTATGTAAAACAATGTACAAATGCAGTATCTTAATCAATGTTCGAATGAACCAGTTTAAATAGATTTTATCAACTATGCAAATTTACAAACTGTTCAAGAACTGAAATGCTCTATGATCTGTTTAAATTTGATCTACATTCATTCTAACACTCAGATTCGGTATTAGCATTATGTGATTTTTTCAAGCTAGACTGTTTAATTACGAGGCATTTATTGTCAACCTAAGCGATATTATCAATCCACTTTTCATGTAGAAGTGAGGTTCTTAGTTATTCCATAGACGGTGAATTGGTTTTATCCAATGAATTAACTCTCCTCATGGGTTTTGTTGCTTTCACTTGTTCTAGTTTACAAGTTAATTGATTACTACAGTTGACCACTGGTGATAAAGTTGATTAACTTTCTTTATACAAGGTAGATAAGGAAGATCATTGGCGATATGTCTGTTAGTTGCTAGGTATTTAGAAATTCTCTAATATTCTTATAATCCTTCGAATCGAAATTTACATATTTTCTCGATCAGATTCATGTTAGTAATTGTTTACATTTATCTATCTTAATTAAGTTTATCTTTTATAAAAATAGTTTATATTTAATTAAAGACTAATTTGATGACATAATACTTTTGTAGAACGGAAATTACAAATAAGCTTTAATGAAATGAGTTTATTCCATTTTGTATCATCTAGATCTTTCAAACATTCACTGATTTTATCAGATTCAGATTTGTGTAGTAAGGACAGAAAACTTACAACCTATGTTATTCCTTTTCTAGTATGCTTCTGTGAGTGTCCAGTCTTCTCTTGAAAGAGTTAATTGAAGGTGCTGACACCACTGCTTCGGGCAGCAGGTTCCAAGTATTCATTACTCGATGTGAGAACCTGTATGCCACGGGTATTTTGTTCGTTCTTGTACTTTCTACTCGCCTGCTATGTCCTATGAGATGTCTCGACCTAGTGGGAAGAAATAGAGAGAGAATAAGTTAGGTCCAAAATCATTTCTCAGTATTATGTACATCAAAATTAGATCTCCCCTTAGTCAGCGATAGGACAGAGTAAAGAGGTCCAGCTTTTCAAGCCGCTCTTTGTATAGTAAACCCATATTTTTCCGATGTTTTTTCACAGAAAAAAAACATGTGTAAAATAATTCATTTCAGTCGTGAGAAAATTTTTTCATTATTTTCAACAATTATTCAAAACTAACTTATACAGAATGCCAACTCAGTGGTCTAGAGGTTAAGCGTTCGCGTGCGAGGCTGATAGGTCCTGGGTTCAAATCTCGCGAGGCAGGATCATGGACGAGCACTTCTGAGGAGTCCCACAATAGGACGAAACGGTCATCCAGTGCTTCCAGATTTTCCATTTTGGTCTAGCTTCAATTGATTCATGATCTCAACTATTGAGATGATTACAATCTCCACAAAAACCCCTTCTCATATTATGCAGAAATGGAATAATCATAAGAGATATTTATGCAATTAATTACATGAAATAAGTGAAAATTTTCATTACCAAAGTAAATTCTAAAAACAAAAAATCGATTCACCTCGTAGTAACCATAACAATCAATCTGTAGTAATACCAATAATGATGATAATAAATAAAATACTTTCTCCATTACATAAATAGATCATTTTGAATAGTTCTCATTAAAAACTAAAATATTTTATGTATGTTTGTAGTGGCTTACCTTTTTAATCAATCACCTTGATAACCGTCATTAGATAAATCCCATGGTATTTGAAATCAGACAGCAACATGAAGTGGAAACTACAGTTTATTAGCGGATAGCATAGATAACAATGTTATAAGCACATCAAATGAATTTGAATCAGAGAGATAAATATGTGTTGACGAGCAAACACAAAGGTAAATTTATCGAATTTATCGAATAAAGCTCAATTAGACCAAAACAAAGGCTAATAATAGGATTCGAGTACATATATACATGGAAAAGAGAATGATTCAACGAGCGACATTTAAGCAATTAACATTTAAACCAGAGAGAGATATATGCGTAGGCTGTCATGTAATCAAGCGTATATGGTTTATACAGATATAATAGTGATCATAATAGATCAACGAAATAGACGAGTTGTTACTGTTCGAGTAAGTTAATAAAAACGCCTTAACAAAAAAATGTAAGCATCATTGAAATTGATTATAGTAGAGTTGCTATATTCACTTGGTATTATTTGATTTGTATCTTCCCATTGAGGTTTAAGACTGCAATTGATCAGTCTGTTATTGGCATATGTGTATACTGTACGTACGTCTCGATATTGCCTTAATTCACAAGCTTTTTGTAAGCAATGATGGATAGTGGCTAGAACGCGTGTTTCGTCCTATTTAGGACTCGTCAGCTGGATGTACCTGCATATGTTTCACATAAATATCTGAAAAAAATCTTTCGGTAATCAATAAATTCATATAACCCGATAACAACCTGTTTAGATGAAGACAACTAATATATACGAAACTATGTATTTTGTTACTATATTTTATCTCATTTCAATTAACGAGTATCTTAAAGTACATTTCCTCTATTACATTATCTAGAAAATATTTTTCTTTCAATGTCTACATTGTAAACATCAGGTCATTTAGCACATTGACTTTATGTATCAGCAGGAAGTCTTATTTAATTTTAAATTTTTCTTAGTTGTCAATAATCAATCTTCACTCTTAAACAAACTATAAGTTTCTTTGTAGTTTACACCTTTTTCCATCTACAAAATTTTATCACTAAGTTAGTTATTCAAGTGATAATTAAATGTGTTAATGGAGTTTTGTTCTCTGAGTTGAAGGGTTTTGGTCGTGATGCTTTTATCAGTCTTCTGAACAATATCATCAGTACAAACTTCAAGTAGAATGTGTGTACAATTGAAATATTCACTTTCATGATTAGTCAATATAAATCAATATCATGTTTATCAAGTTCTCAGCAGTGAGCATCAATGATCCCTCAGGCAGGACTAAAATCCAGGACTTTCGGTCTCGCATGCGAGTTCTAGTGAGAAGCCGTGACTAGTGAAGCTAATTCGTGTCAGATAGAAACTGGTATCTACCTCAGACAATCGAAGATGATCACGCAGTTTTTTGGTTTAGAGGATAAACATTAACGCGCGAGACCGATACTCCTGTGCTCGAATCCCATATGCGGGATCGTGAATGCATGGGTGAAAATTATTTATTTCATATTTTCAAGATGGAAAGAATTCCTGAAAATGTGATTTTATAATGAATAACATATAGAGCGTTTAACTTTCATATATTGAATTATAAATTTACTCCTCTCTCTTTACATTTTTCATTGTCATTATTAACAACATTACCTACTTACTTACTTGTGCCTGTTACTCCCAATGGCGCATAGGCCACCGACCAGTATTCTCCAACCCACTCTGTACTGGACCTTCCTTCCTAGTTCTATTTAATTGTTGTTCATTCTTTTCATGCCTGTCTTCATTTCTCGGCATAATATATTCTTTGGTTTTCCTTTTTTCATTTGTCTTTGAGGATTCCAATTAAGGGCTTGCCTTGTGTTGCAGTTAAGTGCTTTCCTCAATGTGTGTTCTATTCACTCATTGAGTTATTAGCAACATTAATGAATCTATAAACTAATATTGTATACAGAAATCGATTATTACTAGTATAGGAGTTGTGGAGATTGTTAAGTTTTTGATTGAGATCATGAACCGATTGATGTTAGACCACCTTCGGAAACCTGGAAGCACTGGAAGGCCGTTTCGTCCTATTGTGGGACTCCTCAGCAGTGCATTATCCACGATCCCGCTCGCGGGATCTCAATCAAAATCGATCATTAATATTCCCCATATTGATTAAATATTCAAGTGTTTTGTAGAATACATATGGGTATATATTAACTATAAAATAAACAAACAAGTTTTGTATTTTAAAAAAATTTACAAAATTCAAACAGAATGTTTATTTATTCCAATGAATTAAAACAAAATCATTCAAAGAAACTTGAAGAGAATGGCAACAAAAGTAGCTAATTGGTTAAACATAAATGTCACTTATTCAATGAATCATATATTATGAATAATAACTGACGTTTACTTTAGTTCTGGATATATATATTGTGAGATTAAATGGTGGTTGGAGGTAGTCGACAGGAAACCCTGGACCTGGGTTTCGTGCTACTTGGCACTCGTCAGCAAGATGTACTTGTAATCTTGAGGGAACTGGTGCTCCTTGACGGATCGGTAGCTTTCGATCTGCATTAATAAGGACTTGACACACATGACATTGGTCACCATCCAGTGATCAATCAATTGTGATATATATATATATATTGTAAATGGATTGAATTTAGGAAAAGTGAACTGTTCACAATGAACCTCATTTATTAAGTTAATTGTAATAAGATTTGAATATCTTGTATATCCTTAGATTATCAAGGGTTTCAGAATTAAAGTTAATCTGTCTTCAATACTGATTAACTTTAAGAAAGAATTTTTCTGAGTTCTAGTAAGAATTTTCGACTAATGAATTTCAATCATACTAGAAGTGAATTCTATATTGATGGTGACAATTGAAGTAATTACAAAAAATATCATGAAAATGCCAAAAAAACTTCTGTTGAAATGTACTATGAATATCTACGTTAATTTTAACAATGAATTTTATAAACAAGTAGATGGAATAGTAATGGGATCGCCTCTAGGTTTGATTCATGATAATATTTGTTTTGATCAAACTAGAAAATAGATCGTTAAAAGATATCCTAAGTAAGATGACACACTAATCGTATGTGACGAAAATATCGGAAAAGAAAAGATGTTGGACTTTTTCAATAACGCCCCCAAATGCCCTGGTACGGCCGAGAGTGGGAAAAGTCCGCGCTCCCTCTCGAAATGCTCTCATATGACCATGTGCATACAACCACTGACATGGAGGTCCTACTCGCTGTCTTCTCATGGCACTACTGTTGTTTACGAAACTGAGAGGACGAAAAGCGAATATTCGATGCTTTAACCGGGTTGGTGGACATGGAGAGTCCACCTAGAGGAGTTGGAAAACCCTGATTGCAAACTGACGCTCCACATGGGCTCCAGTATCCTGAAGGAACAAATGGCGTGTGAACCAATCGTTGATCACCGGCTACCATGGGACTGCATCTCCTTACGATTCTCCACTATCTTGTGGATCAGACCTTCAGGTCGAAGGCTCCGGGTGTGGTCCCCTAAGAAAATCACGTGCTTTGGTTTGGGCACCCGGGCAGTATCACAGCCCTCAGACAAATCAAATGAGATCTGTGTGGCGCATATGTATTTGCTGCCTTCTTGTACTAATATCTATGTGCTAAAGTAAAATAAAAAAAAGCTATTAAATTCACTAGCGAGGAGGAAAAAGACAATAGTATAGCTCTCCTTGATGTTCTAATTGACAGAAGGACAAATGGTCCCATAAAAACGAAATAGATTTCGAAAGAATACATGGACGGGTCAGTATAGCTATTTCCAAAGCTTCACACCTCTTTAATAGAAAATAAATCTGGTTAAATGTCTCAGTAGCAGCAGCAGTAGGTCACAACAAACACAACGGGGAAAGCAAGATTCTCCGATACAGCACAACATGCAACAACCGAATCACACTTCACGTAGAAGTTTCGGAAGATGTAAAAAACGTTATATATCTGGGCAGCATCATTGATGAACGTGGCGAATCTGATGTAGGTGTGAAAGCGTGGATCGAAAAGGCAAAAATAGAATATTTACAACGCAAGAACATCTGCAACTCAAAACAACTGTACACAATCCAACACCAAGGTCAGAACTTTCAATACAAATGTCAAGATGGTTCTACTGTATGGGACGGAAACTTGGAGAACTACCACAACCATCGTCCAGAAGATACAAGTGTTTAATAATAGTTGTCTACTCAAAATACTTTGGATCCGTTGGCCAGACACTTTCAGCAACAGTCTACTGTGGGAGAGAACAAACCAGATTGCGGTGGGGAAAGAAATTAGGAAGAAGTGCTGGAAGTGGATAGGACACACATTGAGGAAAGCACCCGACTGTGTCACAAGGCAAGCCCTCACATGGAATCTTCAAGGCCAAAGGAGAGGTGGAAGATCAATAAACAGATTACTCCGAGAAATGGAGACAGACATGAGGAAAATGAACAAAAATTGGATAGAACTAGAAAGGAAGGCCGGGTAATGAGTGGGTTGGAGAATGCTTGTCGGCGGTCTACGGTTCTTTGGAAGTAACAGGCGTAAGTAAGTAAGTAAATAAATGTCTCTGCCGTATAATCAAGTTATTATGTTCTGAGGATAGTGTAGATAGCGAAATAGATTTATTCAAAATCACATTACGAAATAATGGCTATCCAGATAATTTCGTCCGAAAATTTCTAGTGGAAGGCATCCAGAAAAGGAGAAATTGTGACTCAGTCATTAAAAAAACCTATATCTGAGACTGAACTTTATTGGAGAAATAGCGGGTGATGTTTTAGCACTTCGACTCAAAAGATCTGTTGAAAGTACGTTTCACGCTGCCAAGCTATATATTATTTTCTCATCTAAACCAGTACTTACATAACAATTCGAGGATAGGTTACCTAAGATGGGCTACTCCATGTGCGTATACCAATTCAACTGCTCATGTGGAGCTAG
Source organism: Schistosoma haematobium (assembly GCF_000699445.3). Taxonomy (NCBI): domain Eukaryota; kingdom Metazoa; phylum Platyhelminthes; class Trematoda; order Strigeidida; family Schistosomatidae; genus Schistosoma; species Schistosoma haematobium. The sequence continues at coordinate 90,298,719 of NC_067196.1, read as the reverse complement.
TTACACAGGCCGTACTCCTTGAGTGTTCGTGAACATGTACGAGCATGGTTGGGAAAAGGATTCACTAAATCGATCAACAGCACTATCCTTTCTCACATGGTAGATAGTGAACATTATATCAAAATAGAGGAAACTTTCTCTGTTTTATATTAAGTTCCAAAATATCTACCTCAAGGAGCTAGATTACGGTTACTCTACATAGCCGAAGCCATCTGGATCAACTCCAGAAAACCAAACTTATGTACCCAGCCTCTATGTTTACCTTAGCCTACAACTGGATCGCCGGATACTTAGACTGAATATTATAAACATCTGACCCCCTTTCCGTTTTTTTATTACATCTATCTTAATCTTCATATCTATCATTCCCAATCAACATGAATTCTTTTTTATCGTAATTGCCTTGACAACACCCCTTTGATTACATAGTATATTCACACAATAATTTTACTATTATTAGAAGGGATTTTTGTGAATATTATATTCCATGGTGGTCTAGCTTCAGTTGGCTCATGATCTAAACTATTGAAATTACTATAATATCCACAAAAACCCCTACTGATAGTAATCAGCATATGATCACTAGTGACTGACTTCAAGAAGTATTTCATGGAGTTCTAATGAGAAGCAGTGACCAATGGATTTCAACTGGGTCCGTTGTGAGATAGTAACTCACTGATGACATTGGTGAATGTGACACTCAATTTCGTGGATTAGTTGAAGTTAAATATTCACACTGTTGGATGCCGGCCGGCTCACTGATCTAGAGGTTAAGTGTTCGCGCGCGAGACCTATAGGTCCTGGGTCCTGTTCATCATACAATATATTTGCTAGATAAGGTGTTGTAGAGTTTTCATACCTTTGTTTGCGTACATAGACTATGATGTATTGATGTCTTGTTTTACCAGAAGATATATAAGGTAAAAGATATGAATGAAATAGATGGTTAGTATCTGATAAGATAAAAATTGCCAAGTGTTTGCAAGATTTTAAACGTCTGTCCACCACAACCACATTATTAATAGCCTTGAAAGATTCATCACACACCTTGCTAACTGCCTTCAGCACTCACCGCAATATAGTAACGTCTTTTCTCAAAAGCCCAAGAAAGAATAATAGAGGACAGTAAAAAAAATAATAGGTAATATGCAAGAATTGAAAAATTGTAAGAGTAAATGTCAAGTAATCCCAGAAGCATTCAACATTTTCATGTAGTAAGTCAGATGAAAAACTTTCTTCCATAACAATAAAACATGAGAAGACCAAGAGAGTTCAGAATGATTACTTACACTAAGATAAATGACTTTTGATACTACAGAAAAAAAGAGAAAAGAACAGCTTCTTATGGCACACTTTCATCAGACAGTAGAGACACTGAACACTTTCCTCCTAACACAGTATACTGTTCTCCTCCAGAGAGGTAGGAACACAGCCAGTTGGTTATCCATCTGTCAGTGTTGACGCTGACTAACTTATTGGGTAAAAGTTGTCTTAGGATAGAGTCAACGGCAGAAGTATAGTTCAGAAAACGTGTCAGACATACTTCTTACCCTTTTCCAAGCTGAATGCTATTTTATGATGCAGAACAACAGCACCATCTAATGTGCTTCTTTTGCATTTGTAAGCAAACTATTACGAATCAATGTGCTCTTTTAGTGCAGGTTGAAGTGGATAAACCATTACGCTTCACTCAGTGGTTTAAAGATGAAATCATTTGCAACAAACCTGAAGGTCTTGTGACTGATTCCTATTGAAATAGTAGATATGCACTGCTGAATCTAATACTAGGGTGAAACAACTATCCATTGTTTCCAGATTTTCAATTGTCGTTTAAATAATGATAATCTGTGATCCAGAAGTTATATTTCAATAATCTTCAAAACATTCTATAATGGTTAATTATTAGTTTGATTTTGAACACAACTATAACTGTGTAATTCACCACTGATAATTCAATAAATTATGGTATGAAACTAACTCTGATTAATGTATTTCACTAAAACTACCACAAATAACAAGGAAAATAATTTAATAGTTGAATTCATGAGTCAATTGATATTAGACCACCATGGAAAACCTTGAAGCACTGGACGACCGTTTCGTTCCATTGTGGGACTCCTCAGCAATGTGCATCCACGATCCCCCATCGTCAGGTTCGAACCTAGGAATAATCGGTCTTGAGCGCAAACGCCTAAACTATTGATCACTGACTTGACATCCAAAGGTGTTATGTCTAACTTCAACCAATCCACAAAATTGCACCATCGTCCACCATTGTCTTCAGTGAGTTATTATCTCACAACAGACCTGGTTGAACTCTACTGGTAAGTTTTCCATAATGGTCTAGCTTCAATTGAATCATGAATTGAACTAATAAATTACTACAATCTCCACAACCCCCTCCCCTTCTGATAAAATTAATAGTTATTCATTTGATTGACTTGAATGTAACAGTAATACGTTTTCGTAATGACATCGCTCTTCTCAAAAATCACAACTGATTCTCCCTATAAGATTTGAGCTTGAATTATCTTAGATTACAATAAATCATATTAACACTAATCTCAGTCAGTCAGCTACAACGTAGGACCAGGCACATATATGCATCAGTTTACATTGCCATACGTCATTAACACAACAAGATGGACACCGGATTCATAAAAGTAGTTAATTCAGAGGTGGTAATATATAAAAGAAAGATTGCATATGAGGATATAGTACAGGAAGAAAGAATTAGTTCATAGAAAGAAAGATATGAAGCGATTATAATCTCATAGTTTAAGGGAAGATAGAGAGTGTAGAAATGTATTCTAATGTGATCGAATCTGAGACATGTCAACAAGAGTCTCCAACCATTGGTTACGACAATCACGCGGACCCCAACCAAGTAGTCTGCATCTACCAACATGGCTCAGACTAGAAGTTAGTGACTTCAAGCACTGATGCCACGTTTTGGTATGGCCGCCCCCTAACTTTCTTCCAACCATCTCCAACACCGGTTAGCATTGCACGTCGTGGGAATCTGTGTTCAGGCGTACGTAACACGTGGCCCAACCATCTCAGTCGATGGAGATTCACAACCTCATCAACTGACTTACTGTCATTCCTTAATACCCTGCGTCTAACCTCACTATTACTTACCCAGTGATCCTGGCAGATGCGAGAAAAGTTTATTAGATATCTGTGATCAGCTACTAGTAACTTACGAATATCTTCTACTCTTAAAGATCACGTTTCGCTGACGTAAAAAAACAGGACAAACTGCTGCGCAGTACTGATAGACGGATATCTGGCCTTCGCCATAGGTGACGTTAGTTGGCAAAAGCTAAACGAGCTTTTCGAATCCGTGCTGAGATTTCGTCAGACACCAACGCATTAGGGCTGATCAGACTTCCAAGATAAGTGAAATTGTCAACGCGTTCGACTACTTCACTCCCTATCCTTAGTTCAGTTCTATTCAAACCATAATTGACATCTTGTATAGTTAGTTATATAATGTTTCCATTATAATAATTAAATCAGCTTAGTTAACATTATTGACTAGATAAACATGACTTTGTTTAATATCCAATGATGATTCAAAATGTAATTTAATTTGAAACTTAGTATTTATCATTGTCCTCTTAAATGTTCCTCTTTTCTGAGATAAACAACAACATTATAAATCCATTCAATTAAATAATTTATTGAGTAATAGCGTGTAGTTTAGGAACAGAATAATCCATATAGAGACAGTAGGCAAGTGAGGTTTACTTTCTATATTTTCACCAGATAAAAAAAACATGATCTTTCGTTCTTCCACCCCCTTATCATCATCATCATCACCACCACTGTTGCATTTCCGATTTGTACATACGTGTATAACCATGGTAGGTAAAAGGATGATTTATCTTGTTAATGAATTTTTTCTTCATATTCAGAAATCTTTTATTTCAGAGGCTATATACTCGTGGCCATGTGAGAACATTTCGAGAGGCAGAGCGGACTCTTCCCACTCTCGGCTGTACCAGGGCATTTGGGGGCGAAATAATAGTTAATAGATGCTGGCTGAAACTATTAGACTTGTCACAAAATTCAAATAATTTGATTTAAAAATATCTGATTGAGTAATGAGTACATACTGTCCAAAGAGTAACATACTAGAACAGTATACGTGTTCCATATTGCATGACTTTTTCTTATCCAGGAGATTTACAATTGTGAAATACACCCACTGAAAACGATTAGGATATATATAGAAGAATATCATCTTATGGTTACAAATACTAAGAAGACTATAATATATATTCCTTATATTTGATGTGAGCCTTGATAATACTGTTCAAAATGAATGTCTCTCAATTAGCTCACTGTAGTTGATATGACTAGTTATCCTCAAAATAATAAGTCATATATCTTAAAGATGACTTAGGTCAAGAACAGAGATCCTGACATGAGAACTTTCCACTATCGAAAACTTTCTATTTTATGATAGTTTTGTGCTTCACAGTAATACAAATCCATGGTCTAAAATGAAATCAACTCCATAATTCTCAAATCTTGCGATCTGTATAGTACCTTGAGAAAAACCATTCATATGTTGATGATTTAGTTGCTTAATAAATAACTTTGACACATATAGTCAGTCATACTAAAAACAAGACTCTATATCTGATGACATAAGATAAAGATTGCACTTGTTCAGAAATAGAATAGAGGTGAATCTTTGGGTTATTTCTATATGATCTAACTCTTTTATGATCATTGTTGTCTTCGATCAACACTACATACTTCTAACAAATTTCAAATTTGAATAAAACAACCTTCCAATTCTTTCTGATTATCAACTATTTTCCAGTGGAACATAGAAATGGCCATTTCTTAACTAATCTTCACAACTTTAATTCGGTATACTTTGACAGTTTAAGATCACACATTCATTTCTTTTCACCCACTTACTTACTTATTTACACATGCCTGTTACTCCCAATGGAGCACAGGCTGCCGACCAGCATTCTCCAACCCACTCTGTACTCGTCCAATTTTGTTCATTCTTCTCATGTCTGTCTCGATTTCTCGGTGTAACGTGTTCATAGGTCTTCCTTTCCTCCTTTGGCTCTGAGGAGTCCATGTCAGGGCTTTTCCCATTGTGTATCCTATCCACTTGCAGCACATCTTCCTGATTTCTTCCTCCAACGCAGTCTGGTTTGTTCTCTCCCATAGTAGACTGTTGTTGATAGTGTCTGACCAACGGATCCAAAGTATTTTGAGTAGACAACTGTTAATAAACACTTATATCTTCTGGATGATTGTTGTGGTAGTTCTCCAAGTTTCCGTCCCTTACAGTAGAACCATCTTGACATTTGTATTGAAAGTTCTGACCTTGGTGTTGGCGTGTGTACAGCTGTTCTGAGTCCCATATGTTCTTGCGTTGTAAATATGCTGTTCTTGCTTTTTCGATCCACGCTTTGACGTCAGCATCAGATTCACCGTGTTCACCAATGATGCTGTCCGTATATGTAAAGGTTTCACATCTTCCGAAGCTTCTTCGTCAAGTGTGATTTGATTGGTGTATGTTGTGCCGTATCTTGCTTTTTCCTTTTTTCGCTGATAATATATATATATATATATATATATATATATATATATAGGGTTGCTAAACCATGCCCAACCCTCCTCCTTTATTTGAGCTTGGGACCGGCAGTAGCTCCAGAAGGGTTCCAGGAAGACTTTAGAAAAATTTAATAATATTGAAGTAATTCTAGGTATCTCTATTAATTGCTTTTAACTACATCGTACATCATTTTATGAAATAACACATTTTCTTCAGTCCATTGTTAAAATGGTTTTTTTTGCTAAATTCTCCTAACGGAAATAGATTCTTGGATGTAATCTAAACCTTGCGTGATAGAATAATGATGGAACATCTAACATTTAACAAGTCAGTTTGTAAATTACAATAATATTTACACAAAACTGAAAGTGAACTATTTTTAAGACAGACCTTTTTTTAAAAAAAAAAAGTTAGTTTTACTCTACGTTTCCAGGATGAATTTAAATGAACAAGAACTTCTTGATGAACTTTTGTTCTCTGAGCTGGATGTTTTGGTCGTCGAGCTTTCATCGTTCTTCTGAACGATATTATCAGCACAAACTTCAGATAGAAGTGAAGTGTTCGAATTTTTCCACATGTGTTTCACAGCTTCTCCACCATCTCTGATCAAGACGTATCATCTATGGACGTGGAATAGGTTTCAAAATTTACAAGAGTTGATTAATAACTAGTAGTAGTAATAGAGTTCAAGACACGCATTTCATTCTATTTATAACTTTTCATCTGGATGTAATTTCATCCTTCTTTTGAGATTTGAATACAATACACTATATACGAGGTATGGATTCGACGGATAACCATCAAACAACTCCAATTAAATAGTTTTGATTTAATGACAATATCAAAATTTTAAAAAAAAAAGATTAATCGACTGTAGATTTTAACAAAAGTTGTAAGATTTAAATGCTTACCAACAATAAAATAATAGCAGTGAGTAGTAGAGTTCAACCGGATCTGTTGTGAGATAGTAACTCACTGACAACAATGGTGGATGTGTCGCTCAATTTCGTTGATTAGTTGAAGTTAAACATTAACACCATCAGATGACTGCTCAGTGGTCTAGTGATTAAACGTTCGCGCACGAGATTGATAAGTCCTGTGTTCGAATCTCGTGAAGCGGGATCATGTATGCGCACTGCTGAGGTGTCCCACAAAAGGATGAAACGACCGTCTAGTGCTTTCAGGTTTTCTATGGTGATCTAGCTTCTATTGACTCATGATCTCAACTATTGAAATTACTATACTAGTATAGGGGTTGTGGAGATTATTACGTTTTTGACTGAGATCATGAACCGATCTCCACAACCCCTATACTAGTAATCAACATGTGCTCACTAGTGACTAGCTTCGTGAGGGAATTCTTTGAGTTCTAGTGAGAAGCCGTGATCAGTGGAGCTATTCCATGTCGGGTAGAGACAGGTATCTACCTCAGTACAATGGAAGTTGGTCGCGCAATTTCGTGGATTGGTTGATGTTAGACACTATCATCATTAGATGCCGACTCAGTGGTCCAGTTGGTTAGGCGTTCACGCGCGAGACCGAAGGTCCTGGGTTCGAATCCCGTGAGCGGCATTGTGGATGCGCACTGCTGAGGGGTCCCACAATAGGACGAAACGGGCGTCCAGTGCTTCCAGGTTTCCAGAGGTGGTGGTCTAGCATCAATCGGTTCATGATCTCAATCAAGAAATTACTATAATATTCACAAAAACCCTTCTGATTTGAAAAAAATAATAAGTTATGAAATCTTTCTAGTTTTATGTGCTGTGAAAAGTAAATGTATGAAGTTAAAATAAACACGAGTTTTTTTCAATCAATCTAGGCATTTGAATAGAGTTATTTCAAACAAGAAGTGATAAAATATCGAACGGTAAACGTTCCAGTCTGAAATAGAACTTCATAAATCTTTTGAAGATGATATTCATTGTAGATTGACTTCATGTGAAACTTTAATGAAAACCATGAAATACTGGACATTTGTTAGTTTCTTATAATGGAACTTCTCAATAATTTTCAATAACGACTCATTCAAGGATTGAACTCATGAAATAAAGTTCTTCTGTGCACCCATTTTCTGTTTTGATAGGTACACTCAAAGACTTGTTTGTAACGAACAGTTCTTGATCTTCAATCAAGAGCGATTTGATTACGAATCCTAGAATCTTGTTAATCGTTTAACATTTCCTTTGTGAATACGTTTGGAAGATTATCAATCAGGTCAAACACATTCAAGTCCATTTAAGTCCAAAAATTTACATTATTGATGTTTAACAAATAATTTTAACCATTTTTTAAGACCTACAAAACTATGTCTCCCACTTAATCCAAAAATTTTTAGTTCTTTATAATTTAATCAAACTTAAAAGTATAATGTTAGTTGTTTATTCGACAGATAATTCCCATTTAAACATTAAAATCACAAGGGGTTTTGTGAAGATTGTAGTAATTTCAATAGTTGAGATCATGAGTCAGTTGAAGCTAGACCACCGTGCAAAACCTGAAAGCACTGGACGGCTGTTTTGTCCTAGTATGAAACTCTTCAGCAGTTCATATCCAAGACCCCGCCTCGTGGGATTTGGACCCAGGACTGCAGAAGAGTCCCACAATAGGATGAAACGACCGTTCAATGATTCCAGGTTTTGCATGGTGGTCTAGCTTCAACTGACTCATGATTTCAACCTGTGAAATTTCCTAAAATCTCCACAAAACTCATTCTGATTTAACATTTATCGTAACGTGTTCAACATGTATGATCTTATTTGCAAAGATTTGTTCTTCCCTATTGTTGACATTCAAGAGTTCAAATAAATGATCTCAATTGGTATATCTGTATATTGAGTAGATTGTTTAAATTTTGTCATTAAGTCACTTATGAAACCTATTGACACGTGTCAATCCTTAATATCAATAAATGGAAAACATTGACCTTAACAAATAAGTTACTAATTTATATTGTCCATCAACTTATATAAGTCAATTTGATCTAAATAGATATTAAGTGAACTTCATAAGAAGCATTTTTATGACAAAATAATGACAGGAATCAATCAATGAAAGTAAATTAACTAACCATTTACTATTCAAATAAACATAAAGTAGAAAAAATAATAACATTCCTACACAAACGCATTCACAAAACTACATAGTTCTCATCACATTACATTGCACAGAAACAATCATATTTGTAACATTAAAAAATTAGAAGATCAACGGAAGATATAATAACCAAGAGAGCAGCTGACATAGCTTCAGATCATCATCTACCTAATGGTTGCCAAAACGAAACTGAAGCTGAAGAAACATTGGACTGCTGGGAAAATAGAAGTACAAAGGTTCAATACAGCCTTTCTTCGACATACTGACAAATTCAACGAATTCACGATAATTCTCAACGACAGGTTCCAAGTCTTACAGGATCTACTGAAGGAAGAAGAAACAACTATGGAGGACAACTGGAAAGGTATCAAAGAAGCATTAACTTCAAAGTGTCAAGAGGTTCTGGGCCTCAAGAAGCATCATCATAAGGAATGGATCTCTAGAGAAACACTGGACAAGATCAAAGAAAAGTAGAACAAAAAGACAGCAATTAAAAATAGTCGAATAAGAGCAGAGAAAGTTAAGGTAAAATCTGCGTACTCAGAAGCAAACAGGCAAATGAAGAAGAGCATTAGAGACGAAAAGCAGAAACACGTGGAAGATCTAGCAACGGCAGCGAAAAAAGCTGCAAGAAAAGGAAATATGAGATATCCATATGATATAATGAAGAAACTGGTAGAGAAATATAGTAAACCAAAGAGGCTAGTCAACGAAAAACAATGCAAGACATTCACTGAATTTCAAGATCAGCAGAACAGATGTGTAGAACACTCTGCGGAACTACTGAATATACCAGCCCCATTGAATCTATCGGGTACCGAAGCAACACACACAGACTTTCTTATAGCTGTCACTCCACCAACGACGGACGAAATCGGAATGGTCATCAGACAAATCAAGAGCGGGAAAACAGCGAGGCCTGACAACATACCAGCTGAAGCACTGAAGTCAGACATAGAAGTAACTGCAAAGATGCTCCATGTCCTGTTTAAGAAGATTTTGGAGGAAGAACAAATGCCACCGACAGACTGGAAGGAAGGTCAGCTCATTAAGATACCAAAGAAAGGAGGTCTCAGCGAATGTGTGAAGTACAGAAAATTCACACTACTATCGGTACCAGGAAAAGTTTTCAATAGAGTGTTGCTGAACGGGATAAAAGGCCCAGTGAACGGAAAACATCGAGGTCAACAGACCGAATTCCGTGTGGATATATATAAATTTAATAAGACGGAAACTTATGATGAATCTTTTTAAATTCTGACTAGTATCAAAATCTAGGAGATAAGTCTTGTTCCATTTGAGATCAATCACATACTTCAATAATCACTAACAATGTTTTCATTTTGAAAACAGCAAGAACAAAGGCTCTAGCGGAATAGCATAAATTCATCTTATTTTGTCAGTCCTCGTCAGTTGTTTACAACTTGTAATATTTAAAAGTCATTACTATAAATTTCGTTACAGTTAGGAATTCTCTGCATCAGTTGTACAATATAGCAGGATATTTCTCTTCAACATACATTCAAATTGTAATTATTCACAAATTCAACAGTTAATAAATATTTTGTTCAATAGTTCAATATTTTTCACTTATTTTAAACGGTGTATGAATTGCAACATATTTGTCAGTTGTTACATTTAAAGAGTTAAGAAGAAGGAAATTATTCCAACAAATAACGTATTTTGATATTCACACACACACACAACCATGCATCGCCTGTTACTCCTCGTGAAGGAACATAGGCCACCCACCAGCATTCTCCATCCAAGCCTGCCCTGGACAATCCTTTCCACCTCTTTCCAATTGTTATTCATTCTTTTCATATCTGTTTCAATTTTCCGACGTAATGTTTCGTTTGGACTTCTTCTTTTCCGCTTCCCTTCAGGATTCCGAGTTAGGGCTTGCCTCGTGATGCAATTTGGTGGTTTCCGTAGTGTATGTCTTATCCACTTCCAACGTCTCTTCTTCATTTCCTCTTCAGTTGGAAGCTGGTTTATTCTCTACCACAGTAGGCTGTCACTGATGGTATCCGGCCAATGGATGTTGAGTATCTTGCGTAGACAACCATTTATAAATACTTGTACGTTCTTGATGATGGTTGTAGTAGTTCTCCTTGTTTCAACTCCGTACAGTAGAACTGCCTTGACGTTCGTATTGAAGATTTTGACTTTGATATTGGTTGACAGACAGTTATTTTGAATTCCATATGTTCTTTAACTGTAGGAATGCTGCCCTTGCTTTGCTAATTCTCGCCTTTATGTCTGCATCCATATCTTCCTTGTTCATCGATGATGCTTCTCAGGTATGTGAAAGATTCTACATCTTCGAGAGTTTTGCCATCAAGAGTGATTGGATCGCTGTTCTCTGTGTTGTATTTGAGGATCTTGGTTTTCCCCTTGTGTATGTTGAGGCCTACGGATGCAGAGACTACTGCTACACTAGCTGTCTTTATCTGCATTTTTTCGTGTATATTTGATAGGAGGACTAGGTCATCTGCGTATTTTGACTTTAGATGTGTAATATTCATAATTACCATATGTTTTAATCATTTCATAATACTGAATTAGTATAACCACTACAATTCATAATTATTTAGTTCAAACAAATCTAAATCAAGAAAGTTTGTTATAATATTTGCACAATTGAAAAATAATAGTTAGTCGAGACATTGAAATCCACAACTTGGAGGGCAGTCGAACTTAAGCTTTTTAAAATCTCTTTAAAAAGCTTCAAGCTTTTAAACCACTCAGTTTAGATTTACTGGTTTATATTGTTTCACTTTCCCGACCGTTGTTGCTACCTTGACGTGGTGGTCGGGCTTGCCTATCGTGATGAAGCAACCAAGCTATACTGGCTGGAACAACCGTTCCTCAAGGTCCTACCATGTCAGACAGGTCGCTTGAAGAGCGGTAAGACTAAAAGCAACAAACCCAAGGTCCGAAGGCGAAGTCGTACTGCTGACTGTACAGAGGTGTGACAGCAGTAAGGTGTTTCCTTCAGACAACCAGCATGACAGCGATGCTGCCTTCCCACAAGGAGGGGTGGGATTAGAAAAGGTCGACCCTAAAAATGCACACCTCACCTTACCTCACGGATTTCCGTCTCCGGCGGTAAGACCCTTTTAAGAACGGAGCTAACACGTCAAAAACCTACCACGAAAAGATCTTGTGTGACCGACCTCAAGCAGTTGTCCCTTGGGCACTGCGGTCACTCTCTCAGGTCACTGAGACCACCTCTAATCCAATTTCCTTTTCAGGTACCTCCAGAAGAATCTCCATTGTTTCACTTTAGTTGATTCACATTATTAGGCGATACATCTATATATATATATATATATATATATATATATATATATATTGTGTACGTGTATGTGATATATTTCCATCAATTGTTTATTTTTAGCATGAATGTACTTTTCATGGCAACAATGTATGTTCTGTCTGCATTCCTCTCTTATTATAGTAATAATAATAATTATTAATGTTCTATTATTTATAATAATTATAAGAAACATTTTATTGCAAAATATTCTTTCATTTAAGGTTAAATGTAATAATAACATGAAGACTTATGAAGAAAACTTTCTACAATATCATTTATCTGATTTGAATATTGTACTAATTTGTGTGAATAAGTGCCCTATAAGTTTGCTTGATATTTTCGTTTGGTTAATCATGAATATAGATAGATGGATAGATAGATAGTTAGTTAGTTAGATGAGTGTATCCATATGGGTTTTTTTTCTCTATAATAAATACTCCTGTGTTTTTGTATTAACTGTAAAAACAAAACAAAAAAAATTTTTTTTTGTTATCTCCTATGCGCGTAGGTGGATATTGTAGCCAAGAGATTAAGCTTTAATTTGATTGGTTCAAGATGTTGAAGGTCATGGAAATAACTTACACACACGCACACACATGTATATATATATATGTAGATGGTTTTTTATCCTAAATAAATTAAAAATTGATTGACGTAGATTGGTGTAGATCATCAATTGGAACACTTGAATCATTCGCAAAAGTTAAAACAGAGAAATACATATCTTATATATACACCACAGTATAATAATATACGACAAAACGTCCACATACAAATACTCATATTATTATTCTCATTAATTAATATTAACACCAATTAATATCAATTATCTTATTATCTAATAATAACAATAGTAACTATGTAAGTAATATGTTTCATTTTGTTTTGATAAGCATATATATATTTCAATAGTTTAGGTCATGATTCAATGGAAGCTGGACCACCATAGAAAACCTGGAAGCCACTGGACGGCCGTTTAGTCGTAGCATGGAACTCTTGGAGTTCTACTAAGAAAAAGTGACCAGTAAAGTTCAATCTGTTCAGTTGTAAGATAGTAACTCACTGATGACAATGATGGATGTGTCACTCAATTTTGTGGATTAGTTGAAATTAAACATTAACACCATTGGATGACTGCTTAGTGGTTAATCATGAGCGCGCGAGATTGATAGGTCCTGTGTTCGAATCTTGCGATGCGGAATCGTGGATGTGCACTGTTGAAGAATCTCACAATAGGACAAATCGGTCGTCCAGTGTTTTCAGGTTTTTCATGATAGTCTAGCTTTAATTGACTCATGCATTCAACTCTTATGATTACTATAATATCCTCGAAACCCTTTCTGATATATATATAAAGAAGGAACGAATTGAGTGAAGAAATTTCTTTTCAATTACTTTTTCATCATTGTTCTACACTAATATGTATATATATGAGTATGATTTACAATAATGAAATAATACTCATCGAAGGGTCCTTGGAATTTTTTATTAAACGGAATACACCCATTACTTTCTGGTTAGCGTTTTTTTAGCGAGTTAGTTTTCTACGGGATGGGGACGCTAACCCCATGCCCAACCCTCCTCCTTTATCCGGGCTTGGGACCAGCAGTAGCCCCCGGAGGGACTCCAGGCGGAGTTAATACACCCATTAAGACATTAAATAAGGTCGTTCGATGGGTACTTTATGCAAAAGAATTCAAGAACATTGTCCGGCGTGGCTAAAATGAGGAGGCAACGGCTCAATAAGAAGTTCTATAATCGAACACCTTGTGAACACAGATCATTCATTCAAGACAGACTCTGCGTTCAAAGTAATCTACAAGGTAAATATTCATCGACTAGATACGTTACGTAATAATTATATAATGACATATCGATTATAAATTAACATTGAGTAATTGGAAGAAAGTGGATTCATAATGATCAAAGTAATTATTCGAAAATCAAATAGTTGCTATGTTGCCATAGTAGTTATGTAAGAATCAAGAGACAAATGTTAAGGAATAAGTAAAACACACCAAAAAAATTCGTTCCATCTTTATTTACCAAATGTCATAATGAGGATGTTCACTTCAAATTGATATTTGATTCATTTAATGATGTAACACTTATATTTGACCTTTTTTGTGAGTGTACATTTATGGAAACAAGTACTGAATCGTTTCAAATTTGTTTTACATTTTAATACTTTAGCTAAATGGTCATAATTATTTTCTTTATTACTATATGCTTAAAAGTACTTAGTTACTAGTTGCATTGAATTATTGAATACATTCTAGTGTTTATGTGTTTCAAATCCTTATTTAGTGCAGATCGAATGCTATCGACCATGTTGCAATGTGGCCACCAGTCTAGGTGACTCGTCACTGCGTGTTACTATATTAATATTATATCCCTTTAAATATACAAAATAAATGATATATATATATATATATATATATATATATATTATTTATCCAGGAAATATATTGATTTCATACATATATAGTTCCTTTTATTATCTTAGAGTGAGCAAGAACAAAGATTGATGCAGATTAATAAATGAATTCATTTGATTTCGTTCTGTTCTCATCAACTGCTTACAATCTAAAATATTTGAAAATCAATGTTATTACAGATATTGACATACTTATACATAAGAGGGTGATTGAGGATGAATATAAGTGTATCATGATGTAGCGAAGATTCCCATAGAGTTCAATAAGGTTATAAAAATTTTGTTTGGAATAAACAATGTTTGAGAGGGAAATCTTCAAAACATTGAAATAGTGGTAACATTACCCCCCCCCACCCCTTTTAATCTATTATGTCATGCATTATTTCAACTCTTTCTGAAGTTTAAATTACATCATTGACATTTTTCATTAATGTCCTAATTGATCTTCCTTTATTACCATGATTCTATTTTCAGTTACTTGATTACATAATCATCTAATGTTTGTTAACTCCATGAGTTCTAATCACTAGTTCAATGTTTTAGAACTTTCCTTCTCAAACTTTATTTATCCGAAATAAACAATTTCTTATGACCATATTGAACTCTATTGAAATCTTCACTACATCATGATACATCTTTGATCACTCTCTTATGTATAAGTATGTTAATGATAAAGCAGCTGATGAGAACCGAACGAAATAAAATGAATTCCTACCATTCTGCACCAATCTTCATTCTTGCTCTCTTTAAAATATACTGATAGTTACAATTTATCCGGGCTAAAATACATCTGTTCATGTTTTTTTTTAAAAAAAAAAACAACTTGAAAACATGAGTTTTACAACCATTTTTTCCCATATCAACAAAGATGACACTATCGAGGCAATATACACATGATGCACATATGTCAATAACAGACTGATCAATTTCAATCCTAAACATCAATAGGAAGATATAAGTGAACAATAATACCAAGTGAATTAATTTTTCCATTAGTTTATTACACAACATTAATGAGCATATGCTGAGATTTAGAATTGTGTAAAAGTATACAACTTTGGGAATGTTGTATTTTTTTAATGTTAAGCTCTATCATCATTTCTTTAAATCACTAATTGATTGATAATAGATCTTATGATCGAATGAATAATAATAATTAATTGATTGATTTTGATTAAGACAATGAACAAAGTTGATCAACATTAGATTGACAACAAAGATTAAGTTTTTGATTGAGATCATGAATCGATTGATCTTGAACCATCATTGAAAACCTGAAAGCATTGAATGACTGTTTCGTCATATTGTGTGAGTCTAACATCAATCGATTCGTGATCTGAATCAAAAACTTAATAATCTCCGCAACCTCTATACTGATAATAATAATAATATAAACACATGAATGAAATATGTCAATGATGATAAGCACTTGCATCATGTCGAACTACTTCAATGGATTTTACTAACATCCATTCACTTTTCTAATCGAGTGTGATTGGGTTTGATTTATAAACCAGTTTCCTTTTTCATTTACCTCTACATTAAATAAAATAGCTACATATAAATTGATTGAAAGTAACTATTCTTTTTTTATGGGCAAGAATGTTCTGAGAATATGACATTTTGGTAGAGTATCATTTTCTGAGTTGTGAGATTTTCTCGGGAAGTTTTCAACATTTTTCTGGACAAAATCATCAACATAAAACTTTAAATAGAAGTAAGCTATCTGGATTGTCGTTTCACCTATGAATGACAATCTCTTCTGTTGATCTTGATCTTGATTGTATATTTGTTTAGTTAACATCATATTTAACCACACTGTGGACCTAATAGTTTTCTATAGTTGGTTGACTGAGTGATTGGGGGAACAGAAAACATCGAAAACTTCCATTTGTGTTACAATTCTTCTCCACCATAATAATGAATATATCTTCACCACTAGGAAGCCATGTATGTGAACGGGTAAATCCGAAATCATATCAACTTCAGGACCCCAAAATAACATCAATTTAACATAGTATGTTGGCAGAAAAATCAACAACATCCTCTGTATTCTAAATACGGTGTCACAATATCACAACAATGCCAGCTTGTTTAAAATATGTTTATCCCCCTCTAAATGCAAATCGTTGCTTCAGGAATGACCGGTGTCAATACAGCGCAGTAGTTCGTTCTGTTCTACCTTACGGCTGCAAAACGTGGTCATTAAAAGTAGAAGTAGGTTACTAGTATTTGATCACATATATCTAATAAATTTTGCTCGCATCTGCTGGGACCATCGGGTAAGTAATAATGAGGTTAGACGCAGGGTATTAGGAAGTGACGGTAAATCATTTGATGAGGTTGCGAATGTTCATAGGCTTAGATATTTGAACCAGGTGTCACGTATACCTGAACAACGATTTCCACGACACACAATGCTGACTAGTGTTGGGGATGATTGGAAGAAAGTTAGGGGGCGGCCAGAACAAAACATGTTATCAGTCCATGAAATCACGAACTTCTAGTCTGAGCCATGTTGGTAGATGCAGACTACTTGGTTGGGGTCCGCGTGATTGTCGTAATCAATGCTTGGAGACTCTTGTTGACATGGCACACAAACGATCACAATGGTGTAGGTGTATACACTCTCTATCTTCCCTTAAATACTGAGATGAAAATTGCTTCATATCTTTATTTCTACGAACTAATTCTTTCTTCCTGTACTATATCCTCATACGCAATCTTCCTTTTATACATTTCTAAGTGACTCCTTTTATGAATTCGATGTTCATCTTATTGTGCTAATGACGTATAGCAATGTAAACTGATGCATATATGTGCCTGGTCCCACGTTTTAACCGACTGGCTAAAAAGTTATGACTGAATTACTGATCAGAATCACCATTTAATGATAGTCTTCTATATAACTTCAATCATTACTTCAATCAATTTCATTATTCCAAATGAACCCATAACCATATTACATCTATACATAGTAGATCATTTATTAATTCTCTTTTAATCTACAGTACTTCTTTACTTTTTTATTCTTTATTAAATATTATTAACAGCTGATACTATCATTATAAATGCTTAATTATGTATAAGACGTAATATATATTCATAATGATTGGTATACAGTAACATTCTAACAAGTATTTGCATTATGTAGAATACCCTAGTAACTATACATAAAACGACTGATCACCTACCTGTTTCAATCTATATGTATCGGGAGATAGAAAACACAACAAGAAAGTTATCTACACCGACAAACACTTTTTAAACATGATGTTTATCAAATACTTCTTTATGTGCATATATATATATATAGTTTTGGATAATGTATATACCAACATATGTAACAATCGTTTCATAATCCACTATCTCATTCATGTCCTTTCTAATTATCTCTCAGTAACACTTATTATCATTGACATAAAATGGATTGTTTTGTAGTCATGGAGAACATAGGTGAGCACAACCAAATTATATTTAGCACAACTTTACAGAGTTACTTGCTAAAATAGAACAACCATACTATAATACTTAATTTGCAAAATGTCCAATAATTGTCTTGGAATTTATTGTTCTTGAATTTCTATACTAATTACTTTCTATTCCCATTCTTCCTTTCTTGATCTTCCCAATGTTCTGCAGCCAGACATTAAATTCCTGACTCGCGTTATATACTACTTATGTCAATATAAGTAGCACACACCACAGTTTCACTTCTTTTATAACATAGAATTAAGAATAATTCCAAAACTATTTACTTTTCCTCTATTCTAAACTATTATTTTCATTTGATACTCATTTATGGTATATTGATTCAAATCGGTTATCCACAAACTTCTCTAAAGAAACATTCTTGTAGAATGAACAGGAAAATAGTGACATGGATGGTCATTAAGAAACCTCTCTTCCTGAAGCTACAGTTCAACGGAGATATCGCCAGAAAGGAACGTTAAATGAGGCTAACCTCTGTCTATCGTCCTTCAACCGACCTACCTATGTTGATTCGTTAACTGAAGGATAAGTTACGTGATTTGGTGTCATGCATGAACTGCTCCTACGGAGAAAGCCATATTACATGTACAACCTAATAACTGAGCCAACGAGTTAATGAACACCTCGATTTGTGGTTAGGGAAGAGTATCGTCAAAACAATACACAACTCTATCCTATCACACTTGATTCATATCGTTCATGTGGTAGATAGAAATAGGTCATTTAGAGTGATTTGCTCTATTCCTACTAGTCCCCTTTAGCCACTTCTTACTTGTTTGTGTTCATAAGAAATTTGTGACACACTTGTCTGTTGATTGACCAAACTAGCCCCTAATCAATCAATGATTTATTTATTACTTTTCACCATTCTCTTCATTCGTTTGTTCTTCTTCACAACCCACTTCTCGAATATACGTTTCACTGTCCAATTATTTGAACACTTCTCATTACGTAATCTGATCACTTTCACTGAATGTTATTTCACTATCAATTTTCCAGCTTGTTCACCTACTTTTTACTTTAGTGAAACATGAATTCAAGTGTTTATCACAGGCTCATTAACTGCCTTGATTAGTTTAACATTTCCGTATCTGCGTATAAATTGTGTTGTATATTGGGGTAAATTTTGATGAGGATCTGATTGAAAGCAATAATGTTCGCTTACTTATATTGTTCTAATTTGACTAGACTGTGTTTTTTTCTATCCCACTTTGGACTAAGCAAGGTGACATATATTACTCATAAGTAGTGAACTAAAGTGTAGTATACAACAAACAAATAACATAATTATAGATATCCCAA
The DNA here is from genome assembly GCF_000699445.3 of Schistosoma haematobium. Taxonomy (NCBI): domain Eukaryota; kingdom Metazoa; phylum Platyhelminthes; class Trematoda; order Strigeidida; family Schistosomatidae; genus Schistosoma; species Schistosoma haematobium. The sequence continues at coordinate 90,279,480 of NC_067196.1, read as the reverse complement.
TGAATAGAAAAATTAGATTTTCTGACGTTTAATGATTCAGTGTAAGCCACTTCTTCAGAGTTACTTATTCGCTTACTAACCCTGACTTTTTTAGATGATCGTATATGTGTTAATTGCTTACCCTATTCATCATGTGTCTGCTGGATTTAATCGAGTTGGCTCATACGCCTTCTCGACCGCGCATCATTTTTGTTCGCTTTGCTTTCTTCTCTTCATTTTGACGCTTCTTATTCTGTCTGAATATACAAATGCCTGAAATGAATTCCTCCAACGCCAATTGTATTCGGCTTCTTATTACCGCCATCATACAACTGGGGTTAGCAAAGGTAATATACGAAGTTAAATGTAAAGTTACATTCATAACATATTCGTACGTTCAACTAAATTGCAGTCAGATTAGCCAGAACCACATGCTATCGTCTAATATGTCAATAATTAGAATAATTTGTTAGTCATTCTTACGCCAATGACCCTGACACGTAATTCTTGGCTATTATATCAATTTAGTAATTGAATCCATTAGTCAATTAAAGCTAGACCACCACAACAAACACGGAAGCACTAGACGACCGTTTCATCACAGTATGAAACCCTTCAGAAGTGCTCATTCACAATCCTGCCCCGCGAGATTAGAACCCAGGACCTATCAGCCGCGCGCACGAGCGCTTAACCACTAGACCACTGAGCCGGCCAGCATCCAACGGCGTTAATGTCTACCTTCAACCAACATTATCAATTGTGATCATTTGTTTTTGAACTTGTACATTTCTCATTTTTCATTTCCGTAATATTAATCATTTTGTTTTGAACGATATTTTCTTTGGATAGCTTTCATTAAGATTGATATTGTTTTACTTCATGCATTCGTGTCAATGAATTACCAATTTCTATACTGACTGAACTCAACACCTTTAAAAATATGATAGTTTAGGCTAATGAACATTTATTCTTAAGTTGTTTATAACCTCAAAGTTGACTAAGTTATTCACTGAAATACATTCAAAATCTTAAATGAATTAAATAACTACTTTATAACATAAGTATTTAGTGTTGATGAATTTGATAACAAGACAAAACAGCTTACCAATACCGGTGAGACTACAAATTATGGACGACCTTTGAGGAACGCTAAAGTGACCTTGAGAGTGTACACCTAATACGTGGGACCAAATGAGGGTAATAAACCAGTGTGATGAATTAGAATTATGACTTACAGTTGATGATTGAGATTAAGAATTAGACTTAGGGTTTTCATCATGAACTGACATCAACTATGATGTCAAGACTCTATTTAACCAAGATGGATGCGTGAATTTCGCATCAAAATTCAAGATCTGTTATCTTGTAGTATCGGTTATTATGTTAAGCCCATATACCTTATTCTAGCTTTCGGACAGGCTAATCTATTCATTCTACTCTAGTCCCATTTTGACCTTGTTAATGATTCGCTTATCAATCTTGACTGTTTTTATATGGGTGTATTATGTGTGTTCCCTTATTATCCTATTCATCAAATATATGTAACTTATTTTTGTGTAACTATAATTATTGATTAACGCTTGGTTAAAGGGAAGTTGGCTTACCCGCCTTCTCCACTGAGCATTGTTTCGCTTTGCTCTATTCCATTCACTTTATATACAAAATATATGTATTCAAAGTCCACTCTCATTATTTGACTCATTTAATTCCATTATTTATTGACACGATTTAAGTCGATGATTATATACGAGGATAGGCTATATATACATATCGGCAGCAATCATTCAATAACAATCATTCATATGATCTAATTGGAGTCAAATCTCGGGCCAATAAAGTAGTGTGCCATTTCGACAACATCGTCCGATCTAAATGACAACTAAAATCTTATATTTGATTGGTTCATTCATAAACTATAATCTCAATAGATTCTTCAAATAAGATCAATCTATAATGAATAAAAACCAACAAATTACACATTAATCCTCATAAATCTCTATCAGTTAATTTCCAATAACAAAAATTAACTTTATTTAAATTTATACTACTAATATCATAATAATTAGTAGTAATAAGAATGAGTATGCCTATGGAAACTCTATTTACTATTCTCTTCTTTTATAAATAAATAAATCAAAAGAAATTAGTAGTATATTTATTAAAACTAAAAAAACTAAATAAATAAACTAATCCATTCATTTCATTAGAAGTTTTTTTTCTTTTCTTTTTTCTTTTAATTTTTTTTCTCTTTTTTTCTCCCTTTTTTGAAAATCTTGATCCTTTGAATAAATCATTCATCTTATATAAAAATTGATCCATCTCCTCTCCTTAATACTTTGAATTCATATAGAGAAATGTATAATATTAACTAAGTGTTAGTTATATAAGTAATAAGCAACTTGTATGTGTGTTTATGATGAATGTATTACTGATAATATATACTACTTAAATATAAACTATTCAGTAGATGATTTCTTTTCTTTTCCTTTGTTTATATCTCATTTCAAATCCATCATGATTATGAAATATCTTTGAATAATAATAATAATAAAAGACAGAAAATGACCATTTCTATGTTGTCCACTAATAATGTTTATGCATTTTAGTTAGAAATAAGAACCCCTCCCCCCCAAAAAAAAAAAGAAAGAAACCTAGGAAAATCGATGAGACTATAATTTATGGACGATCTTTGAGGGACGCTAAAGTGACTTTGAGAGTGTCTACCTACTTATTAGGGCTAAATGAGGGTTATAAACCAGTTTGAAGAATAAGGATTATAATTTATAGTTGATGGTAACGGTTAGGATTTAGATTCAAGGTTGTTTTTTTTTCTATCATGAATTGACGTCAACTATAATGACAAAACTTTATTTAGCCAACTGGCTGAATGAATTTTATGCCGAAATTCAAAACCTGTTATTGTAAATCTGATTGATTCGTCTATAAATTATAGTCTGGCCTGTTATATCCGAGTGAAGATTTAATCATGAGTAACTTCTGAGACATATGAATTGACTAATATTATCTATACGTTCTTATGGTATAGCTATTCAATAATTAGATTATGTATATTTATATTCCCCTTGTTATAAGCTTTATTTTGACCTCTATATTATTATTGTACGATTTACTGTTCTTATGTTCAGTTTATTGACTACTGTCTCCCACGTTCACAGTCACTTTTTGGCTTTATTGTGTACAAATTTTATTTCCTATTTTACGGTGCGTTGCGGCATGCTTGTTTGACATATAAACCCAGTATGTCTGAAATAAACGATTCGATTTGATTCGATTCGATTCGCATATTGTTGATCTGGACTCAAATGGACGGGCTAGGCGGATATCGGATCAATAAGGACGCTAGGCTGCCCATACCGGTCGAACGTCATTGGTTTGGCACAGTGCTAAGATTGTATAAGTCGTATTTTGATTGATGGATAAATCACGTGATAGAAAGCCGGATATAAAGTCATAACATCGCCAGAAAATCTTTCGATTATTTGATTGATTTTTCTAAATTTTCAGATCAAAATGTGTTTCCTTGACATAATTGTTACGATTAGGTTACTGTGCTTTATTAGAAGTTGGTTTTGAAATTTCTTCATTGCTTATCTTATAAAATAAAATTATATATAGATTCCAGCCAATAATGAATTTAAATTTATTTCTCATTTAATGAAGAGGGATTCACAATTGATTGATTACTGATTGGTGATCAATGCCATGTATGCCAAGTCTTTTCTAGTGCAGATCGAATCCTATAGACCAAATTGTAATAAGGCTACAAGTTTAGGTGACTCGACTATGTTGAGATAAGATGGTGAAAAACCTGGACTACCTCCAACCACATTAGCACAGAGATGCAGTTTTCGATCCAAATCCCGTAGTGGTGGAGGTGGTAAGAGTATAAGCAGTAATCGGAAAGATTAGGGTTGGAAGATATTATTTAAAGATTATAATCCAGTAAAATAAATTTGGAAAGAGAAAAAGAAAACGGATATCAAGAATTCAGAAGATTAGAATTTGGGAGAACACAAAGAGTGTATGCACCTGCGCCATTATAAACGATTTTCAGCCATGTCATTCAAGATCTCTAACCATTGTTTACTATCATCTCGTGGATCCCAACCAGGTAGTCTATACCTACCAACATGGCTCACTCAGCCCACTTGTCAATGACTTCATGGATTTGTGCCATGTTTTGGTCTGGTCGCCCCTAGCTTTCTTCCTACCTACTCCTATACCTCTGAACATCGTACATCGGATCAGTCGTTGGTTGGTCATACGTAACACATGGGCCAGCCATCTCAACTGATGAAGTTTCCCTACTTCATCAATTGATTTGCCATCCTTACCTAGTACCCGTTTCCTAACAACTGCATTACTTACTCGATGGTCCCATGATATACGAGCAATGTTTCGAAGGCACCTATGATCAAATACTAGTAATCCACGGATATCTTCTACTCTTACCGACCATGTTTCACTGCCATAAATTAGGATGGAACGAATTGTTGTGCAGTAAACACGTCCTTTGTTTCATAGACAGATCAGCATAGTGATAACTAATCAAAAAGTATTTCATAAACAATAATCTAAATAGATTTCTATGTTATATATCCATCGAATTGTTATTGTTATTGTATATTTATTTTAAAGATGACTTAATCGACTGAACTTTAAGAAGAATAAAATTAGATTTAAAAAAGTAAATTACAATTGAATTGATTTCACTTCATTGTACTTCATTTGATAAACTTTACTTATATTCATATTAGATACTATTAAACATGAAAGAAAGTTATCAAAGAAGATGTTCATTAAATCACCTTTCTTTTTTCCAAAATATTTTTATTTTGATCAACTTTGTTGTTATTATTGTCCAAGAGGATAATAAGGATGATGATGATGATGATGATGATGATGAGGAGGAGGAGGAGGAGGAGAAGGATCATGATGTTTATGTAAAGATTGATATTAAGTTAGAATATTGTTTTATGTGTTTACTTTCTCATTTGTTTTCTTCTTTTTCTTCTTTTTTCTTTCTTTCTTTCTTTTTCTTCCTTCTTTTGTATAAATGTGTAAGTAATATGTATTGATGATTAGATCTAGTTGGATCATTGAAATTCAAGTTATCCATTATATCAATGAATGATATTGTAAAAGGATTAAAGGTGATTTTAAAAAATCCCAACAATTTTCTCTTCAGTTATTAAGTTCATTGCTTTAGTATGATTTATCAAAACTGATTATTTTAAATAGTTGAATTCTACAAGACATAATCAAATGATGATATTTTCAATGATAAAGCTAAATTTTAATGGAATTTTGTGTTTTTGAACTGAATGGTTTAGTCATGGAGCTATCTGAAGTTTGTGCTGATGATGTCGGTCAGATGAATGATGAAACCTCCATGATCAAATTATCCAGCTCAAAGAACAAAACTTCATCAAAATCATCCACTTGAACTATAAATCTTCTCCACCATTTCATAAAGTTAAATCCTATTGTTTAGATACTCTAAAGAGTATCCGTTTTGTTTTATACTTATAATTATCCTTGATAACTTTAGACTGTTTCTAAATAATAAAAAGTCATTAATGAGAACATAGAATTTCTTGATAAAATATGTGAATCATACATTGAATAGTTCATTTGCAAATTGTAGCTTGGGAAGAATGAATAGATTGATCCGTTCACAGGCTAGAATAACCTTTGTGGACTCGACATTGTACCAACCCCTACTAGCTAATTGCGATTAGATAAGCTCAGCTCCACATAATGGACTGACTTCAGTTAGACAATCACTGAAATTCAGAAAGTATTTCACAGTTATTTCGTGTTAATATGAAACTATTTAGTAGTAGTAGTAGTAGTAGTAGTAGTAGTAGTAGTAGTAGTAGTAGTAGTAGTAGTAGTGTGTATCCTCGACTCCACCAGTGGTCCAACAGAGGATCTTCAGTCTTCGTGACGATCAAGTGACAGTTAGAACAATAATTAATATTTCTATTTCCAATCAACTCACAGTATTACGGTACCATCACTGATTTTCACTGAGATATTTTTCTGCGTAACACCTTCTATATAACCATGTTACTACTGCCTGTTGTCAGTTTGTGCTGTTTCTCAGTAACGGTTTATGTCTGGGTACATATCAATAAGTTGGTTTTGAAAACAATTGTCAGTCTGATATCACCTCACGATCAGTATTGTTTACATAATCTTGATGACCATAGAGCATACAATCGTCATCAAATTGTGAAACTGTGCTACTCTATAGTATACATATATGTGGCTGTGATAATTTCCAAATAATTTGTTAATGCATCAATAGTGTAAGTGTGTAATGAATGACAGAACATGTAGAGACAGCCAATGTATTGAAAAGTAGAATCTCTTGGTAGAATATGAGAATCAGACATTGAATAATTCATTTGCACATCTCCATCATTTGTCCTACATAATCTGTATGATTCTTTCTATTTGCCATTATTCTATTTAACTTGATCTTCATAGCCTTTATTTGCCATGGGTTGTACATCTAATTAGTGTTACATACTACTTGTGTCTGTTAATATAACTAGTATACACCACAGTAGTTCTTTAGTTTCAATCTATTAAGAGGATCAATTTTTATGAAATATCAATTGTATTTTGTACATTATTGTCAAATTTCAATTTGTCTACAAGAATCCAATAACATTTCATCACTTATATATTCAACCTTTAAGTTAAAGCTCCCTTCACCTTGTTTCAACCTTCTATCAGACACATTTTAATGCAGCATCTTAGAAATATTGCTCATATTTGGTGGGATCACCCGGTAAGGAATAGTGAGGTTACATTCAATGTATTAAAGAATAATGGTAAATGAATTGGTGAGGTTGTGAATCTTCACTAATTGAGATGTTTGCACCACGTGTCACGTATACCTGAACACCGATTACCACGACACACATTGCCGCTTAGTATTGGGGTTGGTTGGAAGAAAGTTAGGTGTGGCCAAACCAAAACGTGGCATCAGTGCTTGAAGTCACTAACTTCTAGTCTGAGCCATGTTGGTAGATGTAAACTACTTCGTTGGAGTCCTCGCGACTATCGTTACCAATTTTTGAAGGCTGTGGGTAACATGACTTAGAACCGATCACAATGACATGGGTGTATATACTCCTTTGTCTTCCCTCAAACCGTAAGATTGAAATTGCTTTTTATTTTTTTCTTTCCACGAACTGATTCTTTCTTCCTGTATTATATCCTTAAACGTAATCTTCCTTTTATACATTTCTATCATGAAAGTGACTACTTCTATGAATCTGGTGTTCATCATGTTGTGCTAATGTAGTGTGACAACGTGAACTGCTGCATATATATGTGCCTGTTCTTACATTGTACCTGACTGACTAACTGATTAATTGATTATGTAACAAAACTAATAATATTTCATACGTTTAGGGGGTTGTGGAGATTGTTAAGTTTACTGATTGAAATCATGAGTCAATTGAAGCTAGACCACCACCTCGCATCCCGCAGGATCATGGATGCGCACTGCCACTGAGGAGTCCCATAATAGGACGAAACGGCCGTCCAGTGCTTCCACGTTTTCCATAGTGGTCTAGCTTCAATTAACTCATGATTTCAATCAATATTTCACAAATTGTATTACTTTTCTTGATTCAGTTATTTATAATCTATTATTATTAATTTGATGAAATCCAACTAAAGCTTATTTTATACCTTTTCTCTTCTTATCAATTTTCTTTTCATTGACCCATTACTTTTATTTTTTTCTTTTAAAAAATAAAACTTCTCATCTTTTTCTCTTCATTCTTCTCATCCGTTTATTATTCTCGTTATTATTTTGCTTTTCTTTTTCTTTTCTTTTTTTTAATGGTTGTTACACTGATATTTCTCTTCATTTATTACTTCTATTTTCTATTAAAAATAATGAAAAATAATAATAATTCACTATTTAGGTCATAGAGTTGCTTGCTCGCTTGCTTGCTTGCTCGTTTGTTTGTTTGTTTGCTTGTTTTTCTCTACTTTATCGAGTTTTGCTTTTTCCCCCTCTCTCTCTCCCTCGAAATTAATAATTTTAAATAAAAATCTAAATTGTTGTTGTTGCTGTCGTTGTTGTTGTTGTTGTTGTTGTTGCTAGGTTGATCATTATTTTAATTCACACAATTCATACATATACTACTCATAATCATCATCATTAGTTTAGTAAAAAGAGAGGGGGGATAAAGGAAGAATTGAGACAATGTACAAAAGATAAAGTAAGGGCGTCATGGAGATATAAAGATTGGAGGGGGAGGGGAATTTATTTTTTTGTTGAAAATGTTTAATTCAAAACAAACAACAATATTGACAAACAATTTTATAATTGGTTTCATGTTTACAAGTTTTGATCTTCTCATTTGTTAATATTATTCCTATTTAAATGAATGATCTGTTTATGACATTGAAGCTAGAACTTACTAGAGAACGGGCATCTTTCGTTTCCATGTGCAACTTGTCATTTGTATACAGTTACATCACAAAAAATCATACCTCATTGATAAGCGCATACTCAATTGTATAGAAGTTTCGGAAAACACTAAGAAATCTTATCAAATGCTTGGAATTATGATAGAGGAATTGAAACAAGGGAAACAGTTTTTTTTAAGCAAATTAAGTGCTTCATTGAAAAGCAAAGACGGTTGTGATGATACTCAAATCTGAAACCAACCTTTTATCTTGACAATAATATGAAATATATGGAGTTTCTTGTTCTTTCCGACTGATGATTTTTTGTATCACAAGGGATTTTGTAGAGATTTTAGTAGTTTCAATAGTTGGAATCATGAATCAATTGAAGCTAGACAACGACGGAAAAACTGGAAGCACTGGACTGACTTCAAGCGGCATTTCCTAGAGTTCTAGTGAGAAGCCGTATCCAGTGGAGTTCAACCAAATCTGTTGTGAGATAATAACTCACTGAAGACACTGGTGGATGTGTCGCTCAATTACGTGGATTAGTTGAAGTTAGACATTAACACAGTTGGATGCCGGCTTAGTGATCTAATGGTTAAGCGCTCGCGAGCGAAACTCCAATGTCCTGGGTTCGGATCTCGCAGGGGGAGGCAGGATCGTGGATGCCCACTGTTCAGGAGTCTCATACTAAGACGAAACGGCCGTCTAGTTCTTCCAGATGTTTTTTTAGTCTAAATAGTTTTTATATAACAAAATTTATAATCTGTTCCATCAAACACTTGAGTCTGAAATGAAAATCGCTTAAAATTATATAACTTCGAGGGAGCTGAAGATTCTAATTTTTACAAAATTCCAAAGGTACATTGAACAATATAAACGGTTAGAAGCAAGTGTATTATCATAACTGTTGAGTACTATGAAGGGATTAATATCGACGTTTCTCAAATTTTGTAACATAATAATCTAATGACATCAGCTTGAGTATGTATTATCCAAGCTACGTATAAATTTACAACAAATAAAATACTCATGATTTTCTGAGTGAATTAAAGTTTCTTCTTTACAATAACCTACTGATTAGACACTGTTAAGCTACTCATGAATTTACAAACAACAACAAAGTAGGCGTATACAATTCTTTATCCGATTATCAATAACCTTAATTTAAAATTTACCACATCAGTCATAATTCTTTTTAACCTTCAAATGCGCTGGTACGGTCAACGGTGAGGAGAGTCAACTCTCCCTCTCGAAATGCTTTCATATGGCCACGTGCACACAACCACTGACAGGGAAGTCCTACTCACTACCTTCTCACGGCTAGAGTGTAGTTTACAATATTGAGATGACGAAAAGTGAATGTTCGGAGCTTTAACCCGGTTGGTAGATACGGACGAACCACCTAGGAGAGTTGGAAAACCCTGACTCCAAACCTATGGTGTGCATGGGCTCCAGGATCCTGAAGGAATAAATAGCATATGAACCAATTGTTGGTCACCAGCTACCATGGGACTGCATCTCCTGACGCTTGTGAATTAGATCCTTAGGTTGAAGGCCTGGGGCGAGGGTGGCCTTCTAAGGTAACCCTAGCTTCGCTTTGGGCATCCGGATAGTTTCATAATCCACACACATCTATCAAGTCACTTGTATAGCACATATGTATTCAGTACCCCTTTATATCAGCATTTATGTGTTCAAATAAAATAAATAATGATAAACAGTTTAATAATACATTAATTAAACAAACAATAAGGATTAATATGATCTGCCTAGATCAATGATTGTATGAAGTATACGTATTCAAAAATGCATTGTCGTATTTGACTAATTTAATTCCGTTATTCACTATCGCGAGTTAAACCAATAATATTATACGAGGATTGATGATATGTATATTATCAATAACAATCAATCATATGATGTAACTGGAATCAGACCCAAGGCCAATAAAGTGGTGATCCCATCGGCAACATCGTCCGATCTAATTGACGTCAGAATGAAAGGTCATAAACGTTTCTCATCCTGCTGACTATGAATTGATGGAAAATGGAATTTTCGATGTTTGGTGATTTACCATAGATTGCAAGTTTAGATAATGTATGAGTTTGAGGAAATTGCTGGATTTCATTGAATTCATGTACCCATCTGAGTTAAACCACTACTGAAAACCTGGATGCGCTGAACGGTTATTTTATCCAAGTATTGGACTCCTTAGCTGTGCCCATCGACGACACTACACATGGGGATGCAATCCACTATCTTCGAACTGGTGTGAGAAGGTTTAGCCTTCACACTACCGAACCAGAATCCAGCAGTGTTCATGATTTCAGTGAATTCCAACAATTTCCACAACCTTAAACTGAAAATGATCATATGCTCACTAGTGATTGGCTTTGAGAGGTGATTCTTGAAGTTCTAGTGCGAAGCCATGACTAGTGGTATTCAACTATGTCGGTTAAAGACAATGGAAGATAATCGCACAATATCGTGGATTGATTGAACTTAGACATTAACACCGTCGGATACTAATTCAATAGTCTAAAGGTTAAGCATTCATACACCAGATCAAAGATACGGGATTTGATCCCCATGTAGTGTCGTCAACAGACACTGCTGATGAGTCTATTACTCAGACGAAACAATCGTCCATTACATCCAGGTGTTTTTTCTCCAATAGGTGTCTAATTGAAATCAGTTCATGATTTTAATTCAGTTCAAATGACTTCTTTCTTTTTAAATATATTCTATAATAGACTAATAATAACTCATTTGATATAAAAGAAATATTCTTCATTGAATCATTAAATTTCAAACACTTTCTATACGAGCCTACAAAGCGTTATATTCTGTTTTGGTTGTTTGTTTGTTGTTGTTGCTAGAAAGGTTACCAACTTGTTTCATTTTCTTTTCTCTCTTTTTCTTCTTTTTCTTCTTCATTGTATCTATGTAGGTCAATTCTGTCAGCTTAATAATTTATTTACTTATTTATATAATGAATTAAATGAATATAATCAGTGATATTACTATTATTCACCTTAAATTTCTTTTTTTCTTTTCTTATTTTATAAATAAATGAACTGCAATAATTGTAAATGAAATATTCATCCCTTTTTTTGAGAATCAGTATTAGAAGTTATCTAATTCAATTCTATTAATATTAGAAAATATCAGCAATATTATTATTATTATTATTATTCATCTTTATAGTTAACGAATTCATAAATGACTAAAACTATGAAAAGTAATCCTTAGAATGATGAGTTATAACTATATTTTTGGAAGTTGGGTGACATGGGATCGAATCTGCCAGGGAGAACCAGTTCCCTCAAGATTACAGGTACACCTTGGTGACGAGTGCTAAGTAGCACGAAACCTGGGTCCAAGGTTTCCTGTCGACTACCTCTAACCACTATCTATTAGAAGTATATTTGAAATACAAACTATTGAATTGTGACTAGTTTCAAGAGGTCTTTCATGGAGTTCTAGTGAAAAAACAGTGATCAGTGAAGTTTAACCAGATCTGTTGTGAGATCGTAACTGACTGATGATAATGGTGAACATTAACATTGTCCGTTGAATGCCGACCGGCTCAATGGTCTAGTGGTTAAGCGTTCGAGCGAGAGACTGATAGGTCCTGTGTTCAAATCTCGCGAGGGGGGTCGTCATCATGGATGCGCACTGCTGAAGAGTCCTATAATAGAACGAAACGGCCGTCTAGTACTTTCAGGTTCTCCATAGTGGTCTCACTTCAATTGACTCATGATCTCAACTATTAAAATTACTCTAATATCCACAAAACCCTTTCCGATATTATTGTATCATAACTGAGGTTTAAAGGCTTAAATTCCATTCCCTAGATGTTTTTAATTTCATATTACTAAAAAATGCTAAACTGAAACAAAGCAACTAGCCATTGCTTCATTCATCACGCTTTTCTCTCTCTCTCTCTCTTTGCACTATAAGAACTAAATCAAGGAATTGAATATTTTCTCATGAATAAAGTTCATTATCGATTCAATATATTCAGTTTTTAAGTGTCCATCAACGACGGGCGTAAGTAAGTAAGTTAGTTGTTTAAGTGGTGGTCATTGAATAAAAAGACACTTTGTGTAATACTTATGAACCATTTAACTAAATAATAAAAAATAATGATGTTAATTAATTCGAATTTCAATTTTAACTAATCTTATTTAAATAATTGTCCATTACTTACTACTATTGAAATTATTGTATCTTGATTATTTGTATCGGTATACAGGTTGCCAGGGGCATTGACCTCTTGATCTGTAATGGAAAAGAACAGTATCGATCTTTTTTTTAATGCTATACATATCACTATAATAATCATGAGTAAATATAATTAATTTAGAATTAATGTATTTGCTAAGCAACTCAAAAAGATACCGTATGCATAATTGTCTATTGAATGATCTATGATGCTTGGTTGTTTTGTTGTGTGTATGTGTATATGTATGTTTAATTACATTGGGTGTGTTGGCTATCTATAAGGTTTATGAATTAAGTATTAAGGTCTCATTTAGTTGACCTATTCATTCTTTTATACTTTTGTTGTTGTTGTTGTTGTTGTTGCAAATTAACCCGTGAAAACTCAAAAGCTAATTTGCATTTCTTATTGGACTAGTATTATTATGATTATGATTAATAATAGTACGAGTTACATTATTTTTATCATTATTACTTACTTACTTACTCCTGTTACCCACAATGGAGCATAGGTCACCGACCAGCATTCTCCAATCCACTCTGTCCTAGACCTTCTTTTCTAATTCTGTCGAATTGTTGTTCATTCTTCTCATGTCTATCTCCTCTTATCCTTTGGCCTTGGGGATTTCAAGTGAGGGTATATCTTGTGACACAGTCAGGTGCTTTCCTCAATGTGTGTCCTATTCACTTCTAGCGCTTCTTCCTTATCATTATAATGTTGTTTTATTGTTTATTTTAACATTTTAAAGGCAAACAAATTATCCCTTGAATGTTGATAATGTTAGTCACTAATTTACTTTTGTCCATCGAACTTTTACTATTTTGGTGTTGGTTTTTTCTATAAAAAAATTTCCCATATTGTGAATTATAACAACATATAGATTTTCAACATCTTAATGAAACAGATTACATAAATAAACCTTAAAATGGATAAATACACATTTATGGCCATTATATTGATAATACTTTCACTACTATTAATCAGAACAGTGAAAAAGAGGAACTCTGAAAGTAATTCAACAATATACAATTACCAATCACATTTCACACAAGTCTTGTTAAACAAGAAAGTGGTTCTATCAGTAGAAGTGTGTGTATGGAGAAAGTTCTTCATCAAACAAACATACACATTCCTTCAGTCCTGAACTCATTCATTATTAGAGAAACCTACTTTGATGTATGGCAAATAGAGTTAGGAAGATATGCTAAGACGACACTACAAACAACGAACTAAAACTCATCCATAGTATATTGATTCAAATCGATTATCCACAAATTTCTCTGAAGAACCATTCTTGTAGAATGAACAGGAAAATAGTGACATGGATGGTCATTAAGAAACCTCTCTTCCTGAAGCTACAATTCAACGGAGATATCGCCTGAAGGGAACATTAAGTGAAGCTAACCTCTGTCTATCGTCCTCCAACCGACCTACCTATGTTGATTCGTTAACTGAAGGATAAGTTACGTGATTTGGTGTCATGCATGAACTGCTCCTACGGAGAAAGCCATATTACATGTACAACCTAATAACTGAGCCAACGAGTTAATGAACACCTCGATTTGTGGTTAGGGAAGAGTATCGTCAAAACAATACACAACTCTATCCTATCACACTTGATTCATATCGTTCATGTGGTAGATAGATTTAGGTCATTTAGAGTGATTTGTTCTATTCCTACTAGTCCTCTTTGGCCACTTCTTACTTATCTCTTACACATGACACAAACTATAGGAATTTGAGTTAACAATCCAAATGTTTGTGTTCATAAGAAATTTGTGACACACTTGTCTGTTGATTGACCAAACTAGCCCCTAATCAATCAATGATTTATTTATTACTTTTCACCATTCTCTTCGTTCGTTTATTCTTCTTCACAACCCACTTCTCGAATATACGTTTCACTGTCCAATTATTTGAACACTTCTCATTACGTAATCTGATCACTTTCACTGAATGTTATTTCACTATCAATTTTCCAGCTTGTTCACCTACTTTTTACTTTAGTGAAACATGAATTCAAGTGTTTATCACAGGCTCATTAACTGCCTTGATTAGTTTAACATTTTCGTATCTGCGTATAAATTGTATTGTATATTGGGGTAAATTTTGATGAGGATCTGATTGAAAGCAATAATGTTCGCTTACTTATATTGTTCTGCTTTGGTGTTATTAAGTTCCCTGAGTTAAATGGTATGATTGTGGAGCTTTTGTTGTCGTCTGACAAAACATTATGAACGTTAAGTTTGTATAGAATTGAGGATTTTGATTATTTCACAAGCATTGGGTCTATTTTCCCTAGTCGCCTTGTTTTACATTTGTTATATTCTTCTATGTTTTAATGCCTATTGACTTCTGAATGCATTTCAGCTTCAATATTTAGGCTAAGAGCATTCATGGTTCTAGTTATAATATATTCATTTACTGATAGTTTAGACTTATTGTTTATTGGCTAAATGAACTACCTGACTCCGCTTTATCTCGTAGTTCAGGCAAATGTAGAACCTACTACGCATTGGTTAAGATCTTAGCGGAATAAAGATATGCTCTAATATAGTCTTTTTAAAATCTTATTTACTACCTTGATTACTTCTAACATGTATCATAGGTGAAAAACTGTTGACGTCTATTTATTAACGTAAAGTCTAATGATGGCTAGTTCAATAATGTAGTCTCTTCAGCCAGAACCAAGACTTATTCGAGGTCTTGAATAAACCATCGAAATCCCAATGTTTTAATGTCATTATAGTCATTGCTGTTGCGGTGTATGCTACTTATTTTAACAGACATTAACAGTATGTAACACCAATTTGGTGTGAAAACCCTGACAGCAAAAGACTATGATGGTCGACTTGAAGAAAACAGAAACGGAATTGTGACTTGAAAGAATCATATATAATGTAAAGAGAAAGTCATGGAAATTTGCAAACGAAGTATTCAGTGCATAATTCTCACATTTTACCAAAATATTGTGTAATTTTACATTAGAAATATATTGGTTGTCCCCACCTGTACTCTCGTTCATTACACTGCGATTAGAAACATTGTCACCAGACCATTTGAGAAGAACCCGAACATGTTTATTAATGTAGAGTGTCACTTCTTCTATATCTGGCGGTGTCGTCGCGGTTACGTATGCATCGACTCTGTCGAGTAAGCAGTCTTACTGCTTATGATTGACAATTGGGAGCCTCTGCAATTCCTCTGTATCATTGCGTATACTTTGAAACAGAAACCAGCGCAATCCTAACGACAGTTAGTAGGAACATGAAAGATTAGGGCAATGAAGATTTACTCGTCCCCCAAAAATTCATCCGAAAATCATATCTACATTAGACTAAAATACAGTTATTATCGTACTAATTTTTACAAATAATATCATAGTTAGAGGAACATACATAGATTTACTGTAAAACACACTCACTAAATCTATATCATATGAATCGATACAGGGGATATAATATGTTACACTGATCAATAGTTAACACATCATATCGAATATAGTTTACACATAATCAATACAAAAATGATTGACCTCTTCACGTCACACTGCCTTAAAAGGAAAAACAAATGACTTGGTACAAAAAAAAAAATTCACCTTAATAACATCATCTTTTTATCTCATTATATCAAGTTTAGACTGGGAGAAAATCTAGTTGTTAAGCTTCCTATAGATTGTCTCTAACTAACCGACATTAAATCAAAGGGAGATTCAATGTGAAATCATTTAAATTAACGACCACATTGCAACCTAATGACATATAACAGGATGAATTGCATGTATATATATGCATTCCATTCTAGTTGCATACACGTACTAGCAGTATCAACCTATACTTCATAACCTATGTTACAACATAACTAATATAAACTATGAGGATCAGGTAAAATTGATAAATATCTGTAAATCTCCAGGCATAAAATACAATGATAAGTAATCAAAATCTCCTCTATTATATGTAGGTACATAGTGTCAAGTAAGTGTTGACAAATATAGAAATTTAATTTAGCACAAATTCTTAATAACCATATCAAATTATAAGTTTGAATTTGTATAAATGAGACTCTAGATTACTAAAGTAGATGATCTTTGTCGAATGACTGCCCCCAAATGCCCTAGTACGGCCGAGAGTGGAGAGAGTCCGCTCTCCTTCTCGAAATGCTCTCACATGGCCACGTGCATACCAACCACTGACAGGGAAGTCCTACTCACTGCCTTCTCGTGGTGGGGGTATTGTTTACCGAATTGAGAGGACGAAAAGTGAATATCTGGCACTCTAACCGGGTTGGTGGACATGGAGAGTCCGCCTAGGGGAGTTGGAAAACCCTGATTCTAAAGCAGTAGTGTCCATAGGCTCCAGGAACCTGGAGGAACAAATAGCGTATGGACCAATCGTTGGTCACGGGCTACCATGGGACTGCATCTCCTTACGATGCTCCACTGCCTTGTGGGTCAGACCTTTAGGTCGAAGACTCCGAGTGTGGCCGCCTAATAAAACCACCTGCTTCGGTTTGGGCACCCGGACAGTATCACAGCTCTCACACATATCAAATGAGATTTGTGTGGCGCATAAATAAATTGTCAAATGATTGGAGGCCTACTCGAGTTAGATGGGAATGGTGTGATGAACCAGCTAATTTCGAAGTCACGCTTCACAGTCAGCATCTAACATGGATTACCCCTTTGATGTATCAAAGTACTATGACTACTTTGAAGACCGTATAACACAAAGGACGTTACTACGGAAATATATTAGTAAGAATGAGTACAGAGAAGATAGTGAGACCACCATCGCATGTGCCAGTCCATGGCATATGATTAACTGATGCACATTGATTGTCCTTGACTTTGACGAGGATTGATGATCTATTCGATATTCAGTGACCCAACTGGCGGATTATTTGGCTAGGGCTCAGTGGCATTTCACTGGCCTGATAAGACATTTTTAAAGCACTAGTATTAAATACATGATTATCATGCTGTAATACATTGACTCTTAAATTTAATTAGTAACCATAGCAATAAACATAAATTAATTTGATTTTAGTATCTGATATATAACACAACTAATGTACCAATCGAAGATTCATTCATTCATTCGATTTTGTGTTATACTTTAGATATATGAACTAAGCATACTATTCAATCTTCACTAATTGAAGTATGGGCATTAAAACTTTAAACCAATGATAAATGTTGACTGTAAACCGAATGCTTTAATCATTAGGGATATCCCTGTTTGAACCTATATGGCCAGTTTTCAATGGTCAACCATCTTTTTTATTTCTTCTATTATCATCTTTATTATTAAAATTGAATTAGTCCAAAGACATAATGAGAAGGAATTTATTTTAATCAAATTTCTTCTTTTTAATCCATAGTTTAAGATGAAAATTTTGTGAAGTAGGATGCAGGGAAATAACAGACTTTCTTAACTGGGTTGTACTGAGTCTCATGTGGTTGAGCTGTAATAACAGGAAACTATTTGTTTGGTCTGTTTACTACAGGAGGTTAGTCGCGTCCGCAGTAGCTCAGTGATAATGTCTCTAACTATGACAAAAGATAGAATTCACCAAGGAGCATCATTTCCTTCAAGATTATAGGTAAACCTTACTGACGAGTGCCAAATAGAGGGAAACTTGGACAACCGTACTTTCCTCTCCACTATCCCCAAGCAATAACTTAGACCTCCCTGCATAGTTTGATTATCGAACAGTTTCCCTATACTACCAGTAGGACCGGTGATCTACTTACCAACTGACACATCGAAAAACGAACAACAACCAAGACCTTATCTTTAATTGGTTCTCGAGCTCTTTCTTGTTCAATAGACAGTTAGAAGATGAAGATATAAAACTGATCAGTTCTCTTTTATACCTAATTCATTCATGACCCAAAACCCTTGCAGTACTACGTTTGAAATGTCTGATCACATAGCAACACAATTAGGGAGCTATAGTGTGAACATAACGTGATCATAGGCGATAAAAAGTCAAAATGATGAGTGCTGTGACTTGTAGCCGGTTAATTTATCACGTGATTCACTTGACAATCAGGAAACGACTTATACAATCTCAGCACTGTGCCAAACCAATGACGTATTGACCGGTATAAGCAGCCTAGCTTTCTTATTGGTTTTTTTCCTGCTTAGCCTCACCGATTGAGCCCAGAATACCAATACCAACTACATGAATCATTTATTTCAAACATACCTGGTTTATATACAAGCCGACCAGACTATTTGTATAATATAAGTTTAAATAATAATCCTTTATAGGGTATCCTCAAAAAGTTATACTTTCTCACCATTCGTCGCATTATGCAATGAAGGTTGTTCAATTTTTTAGGATAGTTTACATCACAGATTGATATTTAGTCAAGAAACCAGAGAGTACTGATTTGTTGTTTCAGTTCTGAATGGAATTTCTTATCTGTTAGCATCAATAATTCAATCATCAATAGAACTGTATGTTCTATGACTGGAAAAACTTTGTCAGCAAAAAACTGTGTAACACTTCAATAAATTCCTTCTTCATATATAATCATATTGTGACTATTCAATAATATTAATCTCATTGAATGTTCTATTCATTTATTTATTTGAACACATAAATATTAGTACAAAAGGGGCAACGAATACATATGTGCCACACAAGTCACTTGATTTGCCCAAGTGTCCAGTCCGAAGCGGATGATTTTCTTAGGGGACTACACCCGGAGTCCTCGACCTAAAAGTTTGATCCACAAGACAATGGGGCTACGTCAGATGATGCGGTCCCATGGTAGCCCGTGACCAACGATTGGTCCATACGCTATTTGTTCCTCCAGGTTCCTGGAGCCTATGGACACTACTGCTTTAAAATCAAGGTTTTTCAACTCCCCTAGGCGGACTCTCCATGTCCACCAACCCTGTTAGAGTGCCAGATATTCACTTTTCGTCCTCTCAATTCGGTAAACAATACCCCCACCACGAGAAGGCAGTGAGTAGGACTTCCCTGTCAGTGGTTGGTATACACGTGGCCATGTGAGAGCATTTCGAGAGGGAGAGTGGACTCTCTCTACCCTCGGCCGTACCAGGGCAATATTAATTTTCGTATTATATCTTATTTTTTTCATTACATAATTAGCCTCAACCCCCCTTTTACCCTTGTATCTTATTAATTGATTAAACACCATTGTATCTCATAATGAATACTTATTGAACTTATTACAAAAACTTGTATCTATGCAATAAACATACATAATCAATTCGTTAAAATACATTTAGAATGAGAAAATTTACTTCTTCTTATTCTTTGAAAGAATGAATATACTACTATTGATTTCGAAACAGTTCATATTTGATTTATGTATATTATCTTAACATATACATATAACTGAATGATAAATTGATCATCATAATGTGTAATACTATACCCCCTTAACATTATCGATTGTTTATTGATTTTATAGTTAACTTATGTCAATATCGAAGTTTTTAGCATTTGTCAAGGGGATAAATTCTCAATAGTTGAATCTAGAGTTTCATGGAAAACCTGAAAGCACTAGATGGCCGTTTCGTCCTATTGTAGAACTCCTCAGCAGTGCGCATCCATGACCCCACCTCACGGGATTCGAACTAATGGAGTATTTAATTTACTTTAAGAATTTGTAAAGTAATAATAATATCGAAGTAATTAGATTAGGATGGATATATTCTAAAAGATATTTATGAAAAGGTTTAAAATCTATATAAATTAAGTAATAAATTTAGTTCTTGTCATTTTAACTAATGACTATCTGGATATCATAGCTTGTTGGATGAGGTTTATGGTGTTTGAAACGAAAAATATTGGGTACGAGTTCTGATGTGAGTATTAACATGGATCTAAGTACTAGATACCAATCAACTTTCTTTAAATGTATAATTCATAGTTCCATTTTATTTATTATCAAAATCTTGAAAATACCACAATTTCTGACATATGAAACTAAACTACTGGATTCGAGCCTTAATATTAATAGATGGTTACTCCTAAAATGGGTTCAATGAACATCATGAATTACACTATTATCAAAAGTCTAAATGTTTCACTCTAAAAGATCTAATTAAACTAGTTTATGTATATGATGATCTCTGCTGCTTACTACATCCTTACCACTAAAAACTGATCACTAAAACTCTAGTTTATTTATTTTAATTCCATTAATTACTCAATTATGCCTGTTATTCCTCATGGAGGAGCATAGGCCAGCAACCAGCACTCTCTATTCAACCCTGTTGTGGACAATCCTTTCCGCCTCTTTCCAATTGTTATTCATCCTTTTCATATCTCCTTCTATTTCCCGACATAATGTGTTCTTTAGACTTCCTCTTTTCCGTTTCCCTTCAGGATTCCAAGTTGGCACTTGCCTCGTAATGCCGTTTGGTGTTTTCTGATTTTAATTCTATACACGACATACATATAAAACATAAGTTGAACATTCAAATCTGGAACTACTTATTCAAACGTTTAAGTTATCGTTCTCTTTTTTTCTAATTTTCATTTATCGCCATTCATTCTCCTATTTTAAATTTGTTCTACTTCATTAACTGAATCGGGTAACAGCGTATACTTATGCACTTACATGAAATGTTTACAATCTATCTTGAATCAAATTACTCAAAAACTCATGAAATGTCACGATGGCAGTTCGTATATTTTCCTGTTTCTTATCTGTCATTTGGAGAAACAAGACGTGATTACTATAGAATTCATAGATTGCATATATATTTGGCAAATAAAAAAGATATCATGGAACTGAGATCGATCGTAAACACACTACGCATGAATATGAACAATAGATAGGATAATAGGGTTGGTAAAGCAAGGGCCGCATTCCTACAATTGAAGAACATATGGAACTCAAAACAACTTTCAATCAATATCAAAGTCACAATCGTCAATACGAACGTCAACACAGTCCTACTGTACGGAGTCGAAACATGGAGAACTACTACAACCATCATCAAGAACGTACAAGTATTTATAAATAGTTGTCCATGCAAAATACTTAACTTCCATTGGCCGGATACCATCAGTGACAGCCTACTATGGTAGAGAATAAACCAGCTTCCAACTGAAGAGGAAATCAAGAAGAGACGTTAGAAGTGGATAGGACATACATTACGGAAACCACCAAATTGCACCACGAGGCAAGCCCTAACTCGGAATTCTGAAGGGAAGCGCAAAAGAGGAAGCCCAAAAGAAACATTACGTCGGAAAATTGAAACAGATATGAAAAGGATGAATAACAATTGGAAAGAGGTAGAAAGGATTACCCAGAACAGGGTTGGATGATGAGTGCTAGTGGGTGGCCTATGCTCCTCCATGAGAAGTAACAGGCGTAATTAAGTAAGTAAGTAATCAGTGTATGAATAATAGACGATTACTGTTTATAAACAATTTATACATATTTCTCGAATATTTACAAATTAAATGCCTATACAACAGGAATTTTAATTCGATTTCCCTCCCCCCATTTCTTCTAAAAAAAAAGATCCTTTACTATAATCAGAAATATGGTATTCAAATAAATAAGGTTTTGTAGGATAGTAACACCATCTCTCAATTGATTACTATACATTTATTATCTGAAATGTAATCAATTTGATCTTCCTTTTTATTACTCGTTTTGTTGTTGTTTAAATCAATAAATTGATTTCACTAATAATAATAATAATAATAATATTCTTAATAATAATAATAATCAGATTATATACACTTGGCGGTGAATTAGTTAAATCACCTGAAATGGTGAAAGATCATCATTTCTATGTTGCTGCAGGAAGTGAAACATATTTATCACGTGATTATGGACAACCATTACCTCGATTAATCACAGCAAGTAGAAAACCAACTCAGTAAGTTGTTATTTAATAATGTATAGTTGTATGTATGTATGTTTGTGTGTTTAGGTTGTTTTCTCAATTTTAGAAATACTTTCGATGAGACTATAATTTATGAATGAACCGATTAGGTATAAGATAATAGGTCTTGGATTTTGGCGCAAAATTCACTCATCTATTTGTTTAAATAGAGTTTTGGCATCATAGCTGATGTCAGTTCGTGATGAAAACTCTAAATCTAATTTCTAACCTTAATCATCAACTGTAAATCATAATTCGAATTTCTCACACTAGTTTATAACCCTCATTTCGTCCTATTTATTAGGTGGACATTCTCAAGGTCAGTCTAGCGTCACTGAAAGGTCGTCCATAAATGATAGTCTCACCATATTTTTTTAAAGTACTCATTTCATCATAGTCTAGATCACTTATTGAATTTTTTTCTGGTTAGCGTTTTTTTAGCGAGTTAGTTTTCTACGGGATGGGGTCGCTAACTCCATGCCCAATCCTCCTCCTTTACCCAGGCTTAGGATCGGCAGTAACTTTAGAAGAGCTACAGGCGGAGTTCACTTATAGAATAGAAATATCTAAATAGCTAATTAATAAAATCTTTCTATCTAAAATGAATACCATCAAAATACTTATTTTATTCAATAGTATAAAATGAGTATACTCATTTATATTTATAGTATAAGATAAATTTATTTAAAAGAATTCAAATTTAATTATCAATATCAAGCTAATTTTCACTTTTGATTGATATAACATACTACTGGTATCTATCGATATCAGTAGTATACATCATAGTAGTACAAATCAAGAAAACTCAATTAGAATAATAACGAGTTTGTCATTCAAAATCATTGGTCAATTATACGGTATAACTTTTTCTTTAATCATGATCTAAACACTCTGTAAATACTGTAGGTTGTGAAGGTTCCGGATTCAATGCCTGATATGATGAGTAATGAGTTAATCAATTGGAATGCTAATGATATGTTCATTTGCTAAGAGTAATTATATAGATGCTTCATTGTATAATACTATAAATATATGTGTTTATACAATAAGTTATTGAACTATTATTATTTAAGACAATTTAGTGCAATCTATGCAAAACTGACAGTTAATCCTTATTGTAAATAAACCATACAAAATATGATGTGACGGCTTGTCTTGTGACGCAGTTGGGTGCTTTCCTCAATGTGTGTTCTATCCACTTCCAGCGCTTCTTCGTAATTTCTTCCTCCACTGGGATCTGGTTTATTTTTTCCCACAGTTGGTTGTTGCTAATAGTGTCCGGCCAACGGATCCGAAGTATTCTACATAGACAACTGTTAATAAACACCTGTAATCATGGTTACTAGAACTTATTAATTAACAAAAATATAACCTAAAATTACAATGAATAAGGAACTAAATGATCTATGCTAATTGATCCAATGACAGAATAAATGATCTAATAGGATTTGTGATATCATATAATCATGTAAATAAAATCTAAAGTAGACTCTTTTCTATTTTATTGATGAAAGAATCAAGATAATCATTGATCACTTAATTATTCTTTATCAATTTCACAAAATGTAAAAACTACATCCTCTTATCTAATCGAAATATTTAATGAGTTTGAATGAAATTCTCAACATCAAATTTTTCTGATCAGTAAAGGGTTATGAAAGTTATTCAGATCACGAATGGATTAATGTTAGACCATCACTGAAAACCTAGAAGTACTAGATGGCCGTTTCGTTCTAGTATGACACTTCTCAGCAATATACATCCATGATTCACATACGGGAGTTGAACCCAAGACCTTCGGTCTCACGAGTGAACGCTTAGCATCTAGACCATTATATTAAAATCTAATTGTGTTAATTTATAACTTCAACTAATCCATTATATTTTTGATGGAAACCTATTTGTTCAATTTTAAGCATATTTCATCTTAATAATAAATTTCTGTTTTTCAATAAATTTTAACTAAAATAATAAACTATACAATAGTTTTCAACAGCTGAGATCATGGAAAACCTGAAAGCACTGAACGGCAATTTCGTCCTATTGTCGGACTCCTCAGTAGTGTACATCCATGACCCAGCCTTGTGAGATCCGGAACTAGGACCCATCAGCCTCGCACGCGAATTCTTAACCTCTAGACCACTGTATCGCTCAATTTCGTGGATTAGTTGAAGTTAGAAATTAACACTGTCCGTTGGATTTCGGCCGGCTCAGTGGTCTAATAGTTGAGCGTTCGTGCACGAGACCGATATGTCCCGGGTTCGAGTCCCGCAAACAGTATCGTGGATGCACACTGCTGAAAAGTTCTATACTAGGTTGGAACGGCCATCCAATACTTCCAAACTTTCCATAGTGATCTAAATTCAATTAACTCATGATTTCAACTATTGAAATTATCATGATATCCACAAAACACCCATTCTGATATTACAATAGTTTGTTCAAAATTTACTATCATCAACTAAACAGTAGACTTTTTTTCTACAATTTATTATTGTTGAAACCTTAATTTTTCATTACAAACAACAAAAAAAAAAGTTTATCACATGGAATTATTATTCTCTGAATAGAGGAAAGTTCATAGATTCACGTGTATCAACCATAATATTTAAAAGGAAAAGAGAGAAAGAAAGAAAGAAAGAGGAAAAGGGAGAAAGGGGAAAAAAGAATGTTGTCTAAGATAAATTAAAAAAAACAATAAAGATGAAATAGGAATGATCATTATCATCATCACCATCATGATCATCATAATAATGATCATGTGTCTATAGTGAAATTATAATAAACAATAATAACCTGTACACATGTTTAACAAAGCCAATGAACAATCAAATAAACTTATTACTATTCCCTATTATATTTCAGCAAAAAGCGAATAGTATAACTGTATTGGGAAGTAATATTGTTGTGTATTGAATGAGATTATCAGTATGGACAATGAAATGTATTTAAACAATAAAATTTTCAAGAATCTTATAAGAAAATCTAAGAAACATTAATTGTCTTTAAATTTGATTATTCCTTCATCACAATTGATTGATCACTGGGTGGCGATCAATGTCATGCTTGTCCAGTCCTTATTAGTACAGACCGAATGCTATTGATCATGTTGCAATGCGGCCACTAGTCTAGGTGACTCGACACTGTGGGCACTTTATATTGAGATTAGATGGTGGTTGGAGGTAGTGACACAAGATCGAATCCGCCAGGGAGCACCAATTCCCTCAAGATTACAGGTACACCTTGCTGATGAGTACCAAGTAGCACGAAACCCGGGTCCAGGGTTTCCTGTCGACTACCTCTAACCACTATCTAATTATTCCTTCATTTCTATATTCATCATTCTTTGTTCTCTTTGATCTTCTTAACCTTTTTAACACTAAACATTTCACTTTCGATTCATGTGACATACTACTTATATCTATCGACATCAGTAGTATTGCACCACAGTAGTATAGATTAAAATTTTAATGAATCTAACAGTACTTTAGATATGCCAACCATTTTTTTATTTATTTTGTATTTTAATCATCTACTACTCATGTTGCTTGTCATAGAAATAAACACTGAATTGTATTCTGGTTTACTTGAACATACGGGTAAATTATTATTAATGACTTGTAGTGAACAAGAACACCAGTGGGAACAATCGAATGTATTTGACTCGAAATTACAGGACTTGTTAATATAATCTAACAATCATAAAGTAAATGCTTAATTTGCAAACTGTCCACCAATTGTCTTAAAATGCCTCAGACTTTATTGTCCTTGTAGTTTCATACAAATTGCATCCTGTTTCCATTCTTTACTGTTCGATACTCTTGTCTCTCTGTTGCCAGACCTTCTGTTCACGACTAATATCATATACTACTTATGTCAATATAAGTAGCATACACCACAGTATAATCTTATGATTATTTTAAGGTCATCTGAACTGAGCTTATATAAAATTTGTGAATAAAAAATTTAATATTTGAAATCATGTGTCAACTAAAACTAGATCACAATGAATAACCTGAAAGCACTAGACAGCCGTTTCATCCTAGTATGAAACTGCTGGATTCGAATCCCGTAAGCGGGATCATGCATATACATTGCTGAAGAGTCTCATACTAGAACGATGGTCTAACATCAATCAATTCATGATGTCGAATAATCTCCAAAACTTCATACTGAAATTAATTTACTTTTCATTATTTACTTATAAATTATCTTTTAATTTAGAATATTAACACTTTTATTCATTGTTCTAATTTCTTTTTTATAATCTATACAAATATACCAATGTTCAACAGTATATATTCCAATGTACATTTTATCAATGATATACCAGATGAATGTTATACACATAGAGGTCAACATCATTATTATCATGATTGAAGGATACAATATAATCCTTTCTTTTTTTTTCGATGACTTTCTTTGTGTGTCGGTGTGTGTGTGTGTGTGTGCGCGTAAAGATTTATTTTTATACATTGAAACTATATATAATGTATGTTAATTGATTAGGTTCACATAGAGATAGAGAGAGAGGGGAGGGGAGAGAAGTCTAACATGAGATAAACTATTTTGTATGTGAACAATAAAAATATTTGTGATGTATCTATCAAATACCTGCTTAGTTTTCTTTTTTTTTTAATTTATTAGAAGCAATTTTGTTGTGGCTCTCTTTGTATTTACTTCTATGAACAACAATATCCAATACAGAATGTAACTGTCTTGTGCTTGAATCGAAATCGCTTTGTTATATATATATATATTGCTGTACAAAATTGAACTAACTATATTTTAGTTTGCTGAATGCAAACAATCGATTGTATAATGAATAGGTTTCATTGTTTATACAAACTTCAAGGGGTAGTGAACAATGTTTTTGATCATAATTTTACTTTACGCATGTATGAATCTTTATTGTTATTATCTGTATTGTGGACTGGTTTAAGTTAGACAGTAACATAGTTGGATTCAAGCGTAGTGGTCTAGAAGTTAAGCATTTTGTGCTAGACTTAAGTTCGAGTCCAGCGTATGGGATCATGAATGCTCACTGCTGAAGAGTCGCATACTAGGATGAAACGATCAGTCAGTGCTTCCAGGTTTCCAATGGTGGTCTAACATTGATCGGTTCATGATGTCAATTAAAACTTTTTCATTATTATCAGGTGCTTAAAGATATTCTACAGTAGACAGCGAATAAACTAGGTTTTATATTAGTTGACACGCATCAGTAAAACTTACTGGAAATCATGAGAGAACTGGTACTCATTATGAAATTTAAACTTATGTGATTCAGTTTCACAATCAAAGGTGTTACCAACTAGTTATTCAAGCCACAACGGACTTCGTGTAAGAATGATTTGACTGATTACCGAATAGTGATCAAAATCATGTTTTTCTACTTTTTAATGCTGATCGATCAACATTAGGTTTTAAACAAAAGTATATTCTGGAAATTATTATAAAATGCACGTCAATTTACAGGCAACATCAGATTTGTCCAAAGTGGATATGGCATTGAAGAAAAGTAGAGTCACCTTATTTGGAAAGGAGTAATTCGTTAATTATTATTATTATTGTCACACAGATAATAATAATTTGAAGTATGCGATCCAGTCAATATGTATTATGAACGTTGAATGGTGTATGTGCTTATATTATACTAATAAACTTTAGTAAAACGCAGTTATAATCGAAACAATGACATAACACTTGATAAGTTATTGTCAGGTCTTCTTTCAACATGCTTTTAGACTTACCAGCATATTATGACAATATCGGGAATAATATGGCGTGCTGAGTGATTAAGAACAAGCAAATAATTAACAATCTTCAACAAAGTTGCATATACTTATGAAGCGAATGATGCTTTATTTAATGTTTAAATCCATGTGTTTCAGTATTACAGTTAAAGATGAACCTATTTGAGTGGGTAATGATCACTAGTCATGATAAACAGTGCAATGATCATTGTTCTACACCAAGTTAATTATTCTTTGTTTACTTAGTTTACTTATATGACATTATCAATTTGCAATAATATCCTACTTTAATAAAGCTTCTGAATATTTCACTTGATAGGAAATTCCTCTTAGTTACAATGTGTGGTATGGCAACTCGAACTGATGTACGTACGTTCGAAGTTCTACGTTGTTACTGATTGACTTAGTTACAATTGGTAACCTCTTGCATATTATATATATAAACTAGTTTTTATTGGATTATTTTTTTCTGGTTAGCGTCTTTCTAACGAATTAGTTTTTTTACAAGATGAGGTCGCTAACTCTATGCCCAACCCTCCTCCTTTATTCGGGCTTGAGACCAGCAGTAGTTCAATGGAGGGGGGCTCCAGACTAAGTTACACAAAACACTGTTTTATCTTGTCTAAAATGTTGTTATTTTTATTGCTTAAGAAAGTTCATCCCCTTAGTTTTTATCGTTATAATGAAATTTGCGTGCGTACTTTCTATGTTTTCTTTTGTCATAATCACTCTCGTTAAAATGGTTTTTTCTTTATTATTTTGTTCTTTTTTTGTTGTTGCTTACCTGATAGATTTATTTTGATAATTGAGTGAATAACAATTTAGTTTTCTATTTGTCTCTTCATGAATCTTTTCAATGCTCCAATACGTTTGTTTGTTGTAGTTTTTGTTTTGTTTCCGTTTAACTAATCACAAGTTTAAATATTGAATGATCATTCAATTGTCCGATTGTTTCTTTTTCTTCTTCTTTAAAATATCTAATGGCAATTAGATATTGTCCTCTTGTTGTTGTTGTTGTTGTTGTTGCTGTAGTAGTCATGGTTGTTCGGGGTTTTTTTCTATGTCTAAAGTGTTTTGTTTTTCTAATCTATAGAAATAGGAACTATAAACAGAATATGTAAGTTATGTGTTTGTTTGTTTGTTTGTTTGATATGTTTTGATGAAACATATTTTTCTTTTAAACAAAATAGACTTATTTTAAACTCATTTGATATTGTTGTTTACTTTTCATTGATGTTTTGAGACTGTAATCGATCAGTCTCTTATTGACACATTGGTATACTGTGTGTATTGTCACGATATTGACTTGATTCACAAGCATTCTAAGCAATGATGGATAGTGGTTAGCAATTGAATTCAGTTTGACGCGCGTTTCGTCCTATTTGGGGCTCATCAACAGGATGCACCTGCATCTCAGAGTTGATGTTGGCTCTAGGACTCGAACTCAGTACTGATCACTCTAAAACACCATCACATTATCTACTTAGCTATTGAGTCACGATAATCAGTTGCTTGTGTAATGGGGTAAAGTTTAAATTGCACAAGCAACTGGTTATAAGGACTCAGTAGATCAGTGGATAATGTGATGGCGTACTGGTTTCGAGTCCCGGGGTGAACATTATGTCTAAGATGCAGGTACATCCAGTTGAAGAGTCCCAAATAGGACAAAACGCGTGTCCTAGTATGGAACTTTTCGATAGTTTACGTTCATGACCACGCGACCGGCAGTCAAACGCTTAACCTCTAGACTAATGAACTAGAATCCAACGGTGTACATATCTAAATCTATTTAATCAATCCACACAATTGTTTGAGTATCTTTCATTGTCTTCAGTTGGTAACTTCCTCATATCCGACATGATTTAACTTCACTAGTTACTTCTCATTATAGTTGTCTGAGATCAATTAATCAGATCATAATTCTCACTCACTGATCACATTATGGATAAGTTTACTGTATTCTAATTTCTATTACAATGAAACTTGCAACTATGATGTAGATTAGCATTCAATCATTAGTTAGTATAATACACCAGTCAAGTATTTCAAACTTACTCTTATCATAAGATAACAGACCATTTTGACAAAATATTCATCTACTTTATGTTACTGAATGTATTCTAATCAATTTCAAAATAAAAAGTTCTCATTAAAATGTTCACAAAACACAATTATCTAGAATTACATTCATGTTTTTTAATGGAGTATTTTTCTTTGAGTTGAATGGTTTAGTCATGGAGTTTTGATTGTTCTTCTGAACGACATCCTCAGCACAAACTTCGGGTATTGTGACTCCTAACTAGTATGTATGTCTTATAAGTAGAAACCATTGAAAATTAATCGAAAACGTTTCATTTTGATCTTGTTAAAACTTCAAAGTATTTAGTTATACTTAAAATGAAATATGAATTCTGTTTATTAAAAATAGTTGAAATCATTAATCAATCGAAGCCAGATCACTATGGAAAACCTAGAAACACTGGACGGCCGTTTCGTCCTAATATGAAACTCTTTAGCAATGCTCATCCACGATCCCCCCCACACGAGATTCGAACCCAGGACCTATCATTCTCACGCACGAGTGCTTAACCACTAGACCACTAAGTCATCCAGTGCTTCCAAGTTTTCCATGGTCATCTAGCTTTAATTGACTCATGATTTCAATGATTGAGATTACTTAAATCTCCACAAAACCCCTTCTGATTATTAAAAAATAGACAAATCTTAGCCTCATCTTTACAATGACCTTAATCTATCATTGATGATGATTGTTATTATTAATATCTCTTCTCTTTTCATAGGATTGTTTGTTTATAATTCAATTCAGTTATTTACAGCGCTTATTTCAAATATCATTTTACTTAATCCATAATTAAATCTACTAAGTAGTTCACTTCTTATACGTTTTAATCTAATCATCTCTATAACTTAATATTGTGATCTTTAATTTCTATTGACAGTTTATAGTTTTCCTATAAAGTAAAAACTTTACAAATACTTCTCTTTAATGAAGTGTATACTTTAAATCTATACAGGTACATCCAGTTGACGAGTCTCAAATAGGACGAAACGCGCGTCAAACTGGATTTCATTGTTAACCACTATTCATTTTCGCTTAAATAGCTTGTAACTTAAAGCTATATAGAGGCAATTCGTAGATGAGACTGATCAATTGAAGTCCTAAATAACAATGGGAAGATACCAAGTGAACTGTAAACCTATTGTTATGAAATCAGTTAGTCATGAATGATGAAGCTTAGCTATCGTTGAACTGAAACAGTTATCATTGGACAATGGTCATATTATATCATGTATTGATTAAAATTATTTTTAAACGTAAAACGATTCAGGGGTCTAATCATTAAGTACATAGTTTTATATGTGAAAATGTTGCAGCTAATCTCTAATAGAATTGTTAGTGAGAACTATAATGGTTCACATGCTAAAACTAACGCGATCTACTTGAATATCTGGACTATCTGTTTCTACCATTCCAATATTTCAACAAGTTATCTGTTTTCTTGTTTGATTAAACACATCATTATGCTTATTAATCGTATAACCTATTCATCAAGTGCGTTTCAAAAAAAAGTGTACAACCTTTCATTGTAACAAAATAATAAAGTGCCCAATCAGTAACATCGTAATTGCTGGCAATATGCACCGAAACGAATGTAGATTGTTTGGTGTACTCGACTGTTAACATCTAACTGACAATCACTCAATGTTTATCGTCAGGATTGACTAAGAAGTAAGAAACGGGAACTTTTTACTGAGAATTATTCTATATTATACCAGAAATATAATACTGAATAAAGCTAATAATAATCCTAAATTATCTCTCTAACACAAAAAAGAAAACATTCAATTAGGTCAATTATCCAGTAACTCTTGTGATTCACTTGACAATAAATTATTTAAACATGAGGTTGACATTAATTGTTTTCTTCTTATACAATGAACAGAATATATTCAATCAATATATCATTATGTCAAAGAAAAAAGTTTATGTTATATTATATAACTTTATTTATCATTTCCTTGTTTTCAATTACTAGTTTTTTTACTACTAAATTAAGTAATAGTTGTTTTTTAATAATTGAATTCATGAGTTAATTGAAGTTAGATCACCATGGAAAACCTAGAAGCACTCAATAGATATTTCGTCCTATTGTGGAACTCCTCAGCAGCGCGAATCCATCATCCTGCCTCACAAGATTCAAAGTCAGAACCTTATCGATCATATAAATAACATCACTAATTACTAATCATTATGATAAAAATACATAGAATCGATACATGAAGAAGTGAAGTATCTTAGTATTTCATCTAGATAAGTCAATCAATTTTAAATTCTGTTCACAATGGAACCCTGAATCATAATGATGAGTTATGGATGTTGTTCCAAAGATGTTTATTGCTTTATTTTTCAACAGAATTTACTTGATTCAAGGTCACGGTTTATTGATTTTTCATGTGGAACACAAAGGAATTTCAGCACACACACAAACACACACGCATACATGAACACAACTGTATATGTATATACGAACAAATAGGAAGAGAGAATATAAAAATAAATTATGGAATGAAATTTCCTGTAAGGTGTAGTTTATTGGTTTTATTCTTTTAGGTTACAAAATTTGCATTCGTCATGTTATCACAGAATGTGTGTAACAAAAACATGTGATTACAAAATAATGTGTAAACATATCCATAGTATAATTACACAAATAATAATAATAGTCCAAAATAATCCAAAAAATAGTAGAAATTCTAAAATATTCGAGCGTGATTCTATACATGTCGGTTTGTGTGTGCATAGATGCGAGAGATATCTCTAGATTTTTAGGCCAATAATTTGAACTACTTAATAACAATTTAGTAGATCAAATATATTCATATATTTTTTGAATGTAATTGAATAATAACGTTAAGTGAAATAATAATAAACCGTGACCATTGGAGCTAATCCGTGTCGGGTAGAAACAGGTGTCTACCTCAGTACAGTGGAAGATGGCCTTGCGATTTCATATATTGGCTGAGGTTAGACATTAACAACATTGGATACCGGCTGGCTCAGTGGTCCAGTAGGTTGAGCGTTCGAGCGCGAGACTGAAGGCCCTGGGTTCAAATCCCGTGAGCGGGATCGTGGGTGCGCACTGCTGAGGAGTCCCACAATAGGACGGAACGGCTGTCCAGTTCTTCCAGGTTTCCAATGGTAGTATAACATCAATCGGTTCATGATCTCGATAAAAACAGTCTCCACAACCCCTAAACTGATAATAATAATAATAAGAAGAAGAAGAAGAAGAAAGTTGGTGGAGCACGACCCAAGGATATAAACTATATGTAAGAATTTATGTATTATATTAACTAGTTCATAAATTCATGCATCTTAAAACAATCTAATAACTCACAATTATTCAACAGATATGTTAATAGTTGAATTCACAAGTTGATTTATGTTAGACTATGCTAGACTGCCGTTTTCAATAGTGATCTAGCTTAGATTGATTCATGAATTTAATTACTAAAGTTACTAAAATCTCCACAAACCTCCATTTTGATAAAAATAGATAACTGTAAATATATCTCTAACGATATTCATCTCAGTACAATTAAGCAAGGAATTCACTATTTTAACCAAGTGAATTAAATAATTTGGTTCAAGTCAGCTATCAAGTGACATTTTCTAGGTTGTCATAATTAACTGAGCTAACTCTGGACAAAATTCTATTCTGAGAGTACTAATCTAGTTCATAAATTCACATGATACAATGAGAGAAAAAATTGATCTGGAAAACTACTGACAGTATTAATAGATTATATTTGAAAACAATATGATCAAATTCACTTGGTAGTGTTTACTTGAATCTTTCCATTGATGTTTAAGATCGCAATTGATCAGTTTCTTATTGGCATATGTGTGTATTATCTCGATATTGTCTTAATTCATAAGCATCCTAAGCAAAGATAAACACAGTAGCTAAGTGGATAACGAGATGATGTTTGAAGTGAACGGTACTGCGTCCGAGTCCCGGAATGAACATAAACTCTGAGAATCAGGTACATCCAGCTGACGAGTCCCGAAATGGACGAAATTCGCGTCAAACTGAATTCAGTTGCTAACCACTATCCATCTTTGTTTATAATGCTTGTGAATTAAGGCAATATCGAGGCAATCAGTAGAGTATGCACGTATGTCAATAAGAGACTGATCAATTGCAGTCTAAAAACATCAATGGGAGATCGCAGTAAATAATACCAAGTGAATTTAAACTTCACTCCAATGTACAAGAAAGTGGCTATTATGATTCAATGGCTAAGTTTATAACGCGATGTTGTTTGAAGCAAACAGTACTGAGTTCACTATTCATTTTTAAATTATATATAAGTTTAGTTCATTCAAAAGACTTTATCAATAATGTTTCATTTGATTTGGAATTCGCCGAGAGTACTGATCCTTATTTTCATTAAAAGATTTCCGCAAAACATTAACTTCCACATGTTCATTGTTCCTTTTTACTACATTTGTGTTATGCTTCAAATTAACCATTCTTTGACATTCTTCAGATACTGATATTAGAATCTTGTTCGATTCTCGCTAAACTCCGTGTTCTGATATCTGCATCTACTGCAGATTGTAAACCACAGACAAAAATAAGGCATTTAAACTGATATGAGGACATTTCCTGTAAACGGAATCGCTCACATTCCCGGTTCCCGATACTTGCGTACGTCATATAATCGTCCTGTAGTCTTTTTGCAAGCTGGAGGCATTGGTATCTAGTGTGAAAAACTGATGATCGTTCACCAAATATACGTGTCAGGCACTCTACTATTTCTCTGAAGGTTATGTCGGTTAGCTTCATTGGGAGGATAAAATTACAGAACATTTCATGTTCAGACACTCCGAGCTTGCGTAATAATAATCTGAGTTTCGAACCTTAGTCCCACTCTTTACAATCATTAATAAACAAATCCTCATGGCGTTTAAACCATGCCTCAAAGGTAATTCCACATTCTAGATCAAATCTAAATTCATTTATTGAATTCCCAATAGAATCCGGAGTCATATTGGAATTAGATACATTGGCCCTTGGGGATAGTGACATACTTTTGACCAATAATTCGACAAGAGAATTTTGCTGTTGCTATAAAGTTTTCAGATCATCGATTTTATTGTTATAAAATCCACTTTAACTGAATATATAGGCGTAGATCCGTTCTAACCGCCGTCGCCAATTGTTATAACTGGTGGTTTGTACCCTTCGTTCTTTGTTTTTACCCCGTCGCTAATTGTTACAACGTTCGGTTTTACTCCGTCTAATGTTATAAGCGTTAGGTTTCCACGTATGGGACGTTAATTTACCTTAGACGAATATCTACACTAGATTCCCTTCAATTGTCTATTCTTTCTACAGGACTTTAACACAACTCAGACGATAAAGAACATGTGATTAGCCTGACTAGAACGTAAATATATTTCCACACCGAAAACGGACACAATCCAATAACGATGAACAATCAATAATAAGTGAGTCACAATAATAATAAGTGTTAGGATAGTCGGTAAAAGAGACCAATAATTATCATGTTAAGTCCAATGGTGTCCTTGAACCTTAAATGTACATTTCTTATTGGTCGATGTTTATTTCACTTGTTAAATGTTGTACAAATGTTGTTTCCTATTTTATGGTACGATGTGGTTTGTTTGCTTGGTATATAAATAGAGTATGTTTGAAATACAATGATTCATAACTCCGAGGCTGTGACTTGTGTTCTTGACTCAACTGGCTGGGACAGACAGCGAAGCAGGGCCAATCAGGGCACTAGGACATCCTTACATGTTTACGTGTCCACTGTCACAGAAGCGATCGATATAAACGCTGCGTATCTAAAACCTGCAGTCACCCACCCGTTACAACAATAAGGATAGAGGAATATATAACTCATCTGACACCTGTCAAACTATCTACATGTTTGACTAAGCAGACAACCAATGATTATCATCCTCGGCTACACATCAGATAGTAATTCACTTAAAATAATAATGGACGGTGGCGCATTTTCGTGGATTATTTAAAATTAGACATCAAGATTATTGGATGCCGGTGGTCTAGAAGTTAAGCGTTCGCATGCGAGCCTGATATGTCTTAGTTTCGAATCTCTAGGGGGGCGGGACAGTGGATGCTCGCTGCTGAGAAGTCCTATACTAGGATGAAACAGTCGTCCAATGCTTCAAGGTTTTCCATGGTGGTCTAGCTTCAATTGACTCATGAATTCAATTATTATAGTGAATAAACATTATGTGCTAATTCCTTCAACAAACAAAATATATTATATAATCAATGAACAATTCGTTGTAGAAACATTTCTGCTTTATTAACCGATAATGTAAACTGTTAATACTGATCTCACGTTACTTCTTATGAATTGTGTACGGGGTATAAATAATTTTAAAAAATACTAAGAAGGCATCTCCCAAGTTTGTTTACTACAATTTTTCATACGTTTTCCATCAGTTATTTACTATTCTGTTAATATAGTTTTTTTTTCATTTTTCTTTTTATAGAATATGTCATCAACTCATTCGAATAGATCAACACCAATATCAAGAACACCTATCACCGGCACCACCACCACAACAACAACACCTTACTCTTATCAACATCCTAACTATTTAGATAAAGAATCATTAGCTGCAACTAAAATTCAAGCTGGTTATCGTGGTTATTGTACACGTAAAAAATATGGTAATTTATCATTGAATTCTTCTTCAACATCATCAAATTATAATGTAACATCTAATAGACAATTATATACAACACATCAATCACCATTAAGAAATAATAATGATTTAGAGAATGCCGCCACACGAATACAAGCTAGTTATCGTGGTTATTTAACTAGAAAATCATTACGTGATGATAATATTACACAGAAATATACACCAATTAAAAATGTTTCTTATCATCATGATAAAATCAATAGAATTAATGAAAATGAGAACGATGATATTGATGGGAAAGTGAAAGCAGTCACTAAAATTCAAGCTGGTTATCGTGGTTATAAAACAAGAAAATCATTAGCCCCATTATTACATTCTCAACAAAATTTATTATTATCAAATAAAGAAAATCAAAATTATTTAGAATATAAATGTATCAATCAAGATAAACCTAATAATAATCATTTACATGATTTATATAATCCTGAATTAGCTGCCATTAAAATACAAGCAACCTATCGTGGTTATAAAACTAGACGACAATTAACTAAATAAATTATCATATAAAAAAATAATTCAAATTTAATGCATACTATATATATATATAATGTGTATTTCACTAATCATTGAACAATCTCTCACTTGTCATTTACACCTTTTTGGGAACATGAATACTTTTTATGAATTCAAGTCATTGATCTTTTTAAATCGTAAACAATATTTGCATGCTTATTTGACTATCAGTTTGTTTCTTCTTCTTCTTCTTTTTATGTATGTTTTACTAATTCTATATTGAAAAAAAAAAGGATGGTATTGTTAATTGCAAATGGGATAAAATATTGTATACAATGATTAATTCTTATAAAAAATAATAAACAGTTCGCCCAATTAAACATCATATAGTATTGTATACTTCCATTATCAAATGGATCAACTTATTTATTTAGTTATTCATTTAGTTGAAATATATAATCAAAAGTCACACAATATTATGATAGTTTCATTCAGCTTGTAATAATGTTTCTTTCTTTCTTTTTTATATTTGGGAATTGTTGTTGTTGCTGTTGTTCTTGTTTTGTTTTAATAAATACAATAATAATAATAATGATGATGATGATGATGTGAATAACATCATAAATGTTTTAAATTAATTTCTTTTACTTAATTCAATCATAAATATTTATGTATTTAAATGAATATAAGTAATAAAAAAAAATGTAACTCATTATTTATACACAATTTAATGTACTTGAGATTGAGTTTGTGAAAAAAAAAATAGATGAAATAAGTATTGAACTTGGGACTTATTGAAGTTTGACAAGAATTCTTTAATAAGACTGAATATTTCGTCTAGTCAGAATACTTGTAGAAAACATCAGTCACTTAGTCAACTACACCCGACCGTTATTGCTACCTTGACGTGGTGGTCGGGCTTGCCTATCGTGATGAAGCAATCGAGCTATACTGGCTGGAACAACCGTTCCTCAACGTCCTACCACGTCAGACAGGTCGGTTGAAGAGCGGTAAGACTAAAAGCAACAAACCCAAGGTCCGAAGGCGAAGTCGTACTGCTGACTGTACAGAGGTGTGACAGCAGTAAGGTGTTTCCTTCAGACAACCAGCATGACAACGATGCTGCCTTCCCACAAGGAGGGATGGGGTTAGAAAAGGTCGACCCTAAAAGTGCACACCTCAATTCATCCCACGGATATCCGTCTCCGGCGGTAAGGTCTCAATAAGTACGGAGTTAACACGAAATTACTCATAAAAAGGTGTGTGACAGACCTCAAGCAGTTTTCCCTTGGGCACTGCGGTTACGCTCTCAGGTCACTAAGACCACTTCTAATCCGATTTACTTTTCAGGTACCTCCAGAAGAACCCTTCCACGGTGTGGGCAACCGGGAAGTGATGACCGCCCTCATACCTCTAACAGCACTCAAGACCACTGTATTCATAATCAACCTCCCTCTTCAATTCCTGTTATTCCTCCTACATCGACTTTCAACGCTAAACTTCCCCTTTCGGCTTCCCCTCAAGTGTCACCATAGCCAACGATTCTAGTCCTCAAAACTCTGTCCCAGGTCTACTGAAACCTCGCTCCACACTACACATTGGAGCCTTCAACGTACGCACCCTATGTCAAATCGGTCAGCAGGCTTCCTTGGCTAAAACCCTAGACTCTCTTTCCATTGATGTATGCTGTGTCTCCGAAACACGCACACGGGACTCCAGTGTGGTCATTCACTTGACCTCGCCTCGGCAACACGGAGAGCCAACGAGATACACCCTACGTGTATCTGGTGACCCTATGACCAGTTCTCGTGGACTGGCAGGTGTAGGCATAGCACTAAGCATGAGGGCGGAACAAGCACTGCTAGAGTGGATCCCCGTCAACAGTCGCCTATGTGCTGTTCGGCTAAACGGCTCCGTAAGAACTCGGAAGGATAGGGACACACGTCGTTGCCTTTTTGTCGTTTCTGCCTACGCTCCCACCGACTGCAGCTCAGATAAAGTGAAAGATGAATTTTACAGAAAGCTATCTGGACTTCTTCAGAAAGCTAAACGTTCAGACATAGTACTCGTAGCAGGTGACTTTAATGCCCAGATAGGTAGTTTAAACCAAACAGAAAGGCATTCACGTGGGTATTTTAGTATACCGGCACAACGAACAGATAATGGTGATCGTCTGCTGCAGCTGTGCTTAGACAATCGTTTACTTTTAGCAAACGCAAATTTTAAGCATAAGGAGAGACATCGTCTAACATGGCGACCCCCTACACCAAACCAACGATGGACTCAAATAGACCATATTTCCATCAGTCATCGTTGGAGAGGGTCGGTAGAAGATTGTCGCTCATTCTGGAGTACCTGATTGGACTCCGATCATGCCCTAATACGGGCACGCATCTGCTTGCGCCTCACTGGACGCAAAAAAGCCACAGTAAAAAGACCAATTAGAACTGAATTGAGTAAAGAGGAAACCAAAAGTAGGTTCCAGGAACGACTGAGGTCACCCTTAGGTAGTTCTGAAAACGAGGCTGACCCAGATGTTGCTTGGAAAGATATACGAACAGCTGTGGAAACAACAGTGGCATCTATCAGTGTTTTAAACCACAGGGTTACAAAGAACCAATGCATTTCCTCAAGGTTTATTGAACTGATGGATTCTCGTAAACCCATCCCATCAGGCTCTGAACACGATGGAGAGCGAAAACAAATCAGATCTAGGTTAGGCAAAAGTCTAAGGAACGACCGTGAGCAGTGGTGAGCAACGAAAGCAAAAGAGATTGAAAAGGTGGTGGCTATAGGGAACACAATAATTTTTCAGGCTAATGAAAGAAACTGAAATTAATAAGTCAAGTGTAAGTCAGACTATTTCGGAAAAAGACGATAATCTCATCTACTCCCAATCCAGACGTTTAAAACGATGAGCGGAACATTTCAGAGAATAGTTCAGCTGGCCTTCAGCTACTCTACAACTAAACATCATTCCCAGAGTGTGAATGGAACATTGAAGTGGGTCCCCCAACTCTAGCTGAAGTTCAAAAGGCTATAGTTAATCTGAAACGTAGAAAAGTAGTTGGTCTAGAAGAATTGACTCCAGAGGTCTTTAAGGATGGTGGTCCAGTTTCAGAGATTAGATTGACTAATATTTTAGCTAAGATCTGGGAGTTAGACGTTATCCCATCTGACTGGTTGCAATCACTGATCGTCCCAATACATAAGATGGTCAAAATCATCCTATGACAACCATAAAGGGATTAGTTTAACTAATATAGTATCTAAAATACTAGTCTCGATAATTATCGTACGCTTAACTAAGACTCGTGAACTGCAAACACGTGTGAATCAAGCTGGCTTCCAACGGTGTTGATGTCCAACTTCAATCAATCCACAATCTTGTGCAGCCCTTCATACATTGCACGCGGTGAATAACTGTCTAAAAACCCGAATTAAATCGACCTACACTGTTCATGAATTCTAACCATAACTCTAGAAGTTATATCTTGTAGCTAGTCACTAGTGAGAACCTAATTATTATTAGTAAAGCATATTTATGGTAGTATTTTCACGGTTGAAATTACAAACAGTCCCATACTAGGAAGAAACAGCTGTCAAATACTTTCACGTTTTCCATAGTGATCTAGTTAAGATCAGTTCGTGATTTCAACTGCAAAAGTATTTGACTATCAAATTACATATTATTAGTTTTGAACATATTCTGGTATGTTTTTATTATCATCTATATCATAAATAACATGAACGTACAAATTATTTTTTGTATACCATATGTCAGATTTGCTTACGATTTATCTTGTACATTATCAATTCATTAAAATACACCTAAAGTTCAGTTGATCTAAACCTCACAAACATACTTTCTACCATTTTAGTACAGTTGTATAACTTATCAAAAACAGTGTTTTATATATAAGGCAGATTATTACTAACTGATAATATGAATAATATGTTTGTTGAAAACTGGAAGTTAAGATAAAAAGTGTTATATAATCACATCTAAAAGTGGAACAAAACAATGTAAGAACTGTGCAAATACTTTAACCTAAAGGGAAATAGTTGGAAAAGAATATAATATAGTCGAATTTTACTATTTAATATGGTTAACTACATTTCATAGTTCATCGATTATGAGAATATCACGTTAATTCATTAGGAAGAATGAAAACACTTCAATAAAGAAAACTTTCTTCTTGACAATAACATCTTCAATAGTTGAAATCATGAGTCAATTGAAGCTAGACCAACATGGAAAACCTGAGAGCACTGGACAGGAGTTTCATTCCAGTATGGGACTCCTCAGTAGTGTGCATCCACAATCCCGCCCCCCGCGAGATTCGAACCCAGGAGTCCCATAATAGGACGAAATGGCCGTCCAGTGCTTCCAGGTTGGTCTAGCTTCAATTGACTCATGATTTCAATTATTGAAATTTCTAAAATCTCCACAAAACCCCTTCTAATAATAACATTTCCTCATGTTTATAGATAATTATACGATATCAATTCTTGAGATGATGGAGATTTGTAGCTCAGGTGGATGATTTTGATGGAGTTTTGTTCTCTGAGCTGGATGGTTTACTCGTGGAGCTTCCATAGTTCATCTGAACGATTCCAGGTAGACGTTTGCGCTAAGGATATCAATTCATTTGAATAAGTTTGACTATTTTTTAACCATTTTATAAAACTTCTCGGCGAGACTAATCCATGGACGAGCCAATCAGAAGCGTCTTATAGATTTCAAGGTTACGGTGCCAACTTCAGTGCTTAATGCTAACGTATGATGGGTTCACAACGAATTTTGTGCAAAACGTGATAATTGAGCGACTATAAAAAGTAAAACGGAGAGAGTATAATTTGTGAACGAATAAGTCAGGTATAAGATAATAGATCTCGGATTTTAACGCGAAGGCCCTTCATGTACTTGGTTTAATAAATTTCTGGCATTATAGCTGATGT
This sequence comes from Schistosoma haematobium, assembly GCF_000699445.3. Classification (NCBI taxonomy): domain Eukaryota; kingdom Metazoa; phylum Platyhelminthes; class Trematoda; order Strigeidida; family Schistosomatidae; genus Schistosoma; species Schistosoma haematobium. The sequence continues at coordinate 90,236,952 of NC_067196.1, read as the reverse complement.
GAGTTCGTGATGAAAGTCACATATAATTCCTAACTAAGGCAAATTATGACAACTATCGCGAACTGGATAATAAAAGCACTAGTAACATTGGAAGCAGTCAGGTACTACAATATATTTGGATGTTTGGAGAGCGTACAAACTCCTACATAGGCTTGGTTATGTGCATCGTCTCGTTATCCACAAGTAGCATTTTGTGTATTCAACAGCCGAAGTACATATAAACAATAGTGAAACCATGTGGTCCAGACTGAAAGAGTTTTTGAGACTTTATCATGGCTCCACAAGCCGAGTATTCTGTAGTCGTATGGATGATTTCCTCTACTGTATGCTTTACGATTTTACAACCTCAGAACCTCTTTCTAAGCTTGACAAGTTTTTGAACCACGTAAAAGAAGTGTATCCACTTTATTTCTTTGGTTTTGTATAATATATTTTTTACTCTACACTGACGGTTTGGTGATTGGCTAATATCTCTGAAGATCACTTGGGATTCGTTAGAAGGTCGTCCATAAATTAGAGTCTCGCCAACTTTTCTATTTTACCATTGAAAATGATATTTATATATATATATTTAGTAATTATCCATTAAAAAATACGATTGTACTGCTTTAGAAATTGATATCGTCAAGAAGTTAAAGATTCGTGTAAATCTATTTCATAATAATCAATATATACTTTAGATTCATAGAATACAAGGATGTGAGGAAGACTAGTTCTATAATTGTACACAAGTGTACACTGATAGTCGAGTCAAAGCCCATGAAGAACTATTATATAAATTAAAAACATCTTCAGAATTTTCTCCTTCAACTAATTCTATCAAGACACACTCATTAAAATGAACTTCTTCATGACTAACAAATGTAAGAGATATTCGTAGGCTCATAGCTGGCTTTAAAACATTGATCAAGTATGTAATAAACACTAATCGACCAATAACGGCTTAACAAAGGCTACTAGGTAACAATGGGAAGTCAGTTGATGAAACTGAGATGGTGAGATCATATATGTATATTCCACAACCACCTACTTCGACGAGAATAGTCTCCGACAGTTAGGGGTATTCAAATCAAGAAGTGATATCAGTCCATGAAGTCATTGAATGTTGAACTAAGTCATGTAGATGAGTGTAAACTACACTATTGTGATTCACAAGATTATCGTAAGCAATGGTTCGAGAAGTTAATTGATATAGTATAGTATCCATCAGAATTTTTGTATTTCTTTAAGATTGAAAATTTCATAATTTTTAATGTCACTACTATTACTACATTCACAATTCTAGAATATCGCTATCATTTGGCAACTGGAACCGATTAACACATATATAGGCCAAATACTACATTATATATAACTAATTGTTATTTAAGTCACTGCATTATTTTGAGATTATGTACTCTATTGTATTAGGGGGAAATACGGAAAATGAAACATAATGACTCAAATAGTGTTATTCTCTTTCCGAGGAAATAGTGTTTTTATATATATATATATATATATATATATATATATATATATATATATATATATATATATATATATATATATATGCATTATTTCTACATAATAATAATAATAATAATAAAAACAAAATGAAGAGAGAATGGGTGTCGAAAATATTCAATTCACTGAGTATTGTTTTAAAACAATAAAATAATAATAATAATAGTATATAAATAAATAATAATAATAATAAAAAGCCTGAAGAGATCTAGACAGAGATAGATGTATGTATAGTTTATTGATAGACTGATTGATTTCCAACTTGTATTGATAATAGTAATGTGGGTCTGTGTGTGTGTATCTGTTTGAGTGAGTGAGTACAAAAATTAAAACTAGAAAGGGAACAGAGAGAAGAAAATTCAAGCACACATAACGAACAACAATTAGGGAAAACAAACAGAACAGAACAGAACACCTTTATAGAAAAGCACATACTATGAGTAACAGACTTTTTTAATAAAAAAAAAGAAACAAAACAAATTACAACAAGTTTATATTTTCATTGTCCATCCCTGCTTTAATTAATATTTCCAATGCATATATATATATATATATGAAATACTAACAATCACAAATTAGCCTGATAAGAGATAATGTACAAATTATAAAGAAAAATAAGTAGTGAATGCATAATATACCGTTTTTGTGTACTTTCAAATATATATATATATATATATATATATATATATATATATATATATATATATATATATATATATATATATATATATATATATATATATATATATATATATAGACCAATCCAATTGTGTGTTAAACATATATGATCAAGATATGAGAATTATAATAAAAAAGAAAACAAAGAAGAGAAAATTTTAAGCAGAAGAGAGAGAGAGATGGCGCTCTACTGTAACATATACTTTAAATAGATGAATATAAGTTTTTCTATAAAGTTAACAAAATAAAAGACGATAATGAAGGCGCATTTACTAAAGATGATACATTTTCAAGGCTGTTATTATTATTATTACTACTATTACTATTGCTTGTGAAATGCTCTTCGTGTAGACAAACAATGTCCCTTTTTTTTCTTTAAACGGTAACCAGGGCGGAAGAGATAGTGAAAAGGCGCAAAAAAATAGAGCATTAAAAATATTCAGCGTGTATATATATATATATATATATATATATATATATATATATATATATATATGCTGAATGAGAAGAAAACAATGGCAAAATAGGCTAACACCCTGACAATTGTATAAATATAAAAAGGATTACAAATACATTAATAGATAGATAAATAAATAAATAAATAAAGAAGAGGAACAAAAGTAACAAATAGATCTATTGTTGTAAATATACAAAAGATTTTTTATTAAAAAGCAAAACCAAAACAGAGGTGAAATAGACTGATTATCAAGTTTGCAATTTTAAAATAATCATAATCATAATCATAGTTGAATTAATTAGAAAAATGACCAACAATATGATAAGCTGTGTACAAGTGAGAAAAAAAGAGAAATACACGAAAGGGTAGGCAGGTGATAATAATAATAATGATAGTGATAAAGTGCAACAAGATAAACACCACAATGATAAACTCATATGTATTTAAACACACCACATATATACCTCTAGAAACAAGAAGAAACTCAAAAATTCTGGAATGAAAAACCAGATAAAAAAGAAACTTTACTTCCATCTAATTATATATATATATATATATATATATATATATATATATATATATATATATATATATATAGTAGATTAAGAAAACAAACGTCAAATTTGATTAATACGCATTTTTAACTATTTACCAGCACGTCTCTGACTCCGTGTGTGTGTGTGTGTGTGCGATAAAAGAAATTTTCGGTATTTACATTATTTTAGCATTGGATATATGTATCGTAGAACAACAACGACGCTGATACAAATATGATCAAAAACAGAGAAACTGTTTACTGATTACACAAAATAAGAAATTTTAATCGATACAAAGATATCTCGATCAATAGATGATGACCAACAACAAGATTTATTTACCAATACACCATAGTTATATATATATATATATATGCATACAACACAGTAATCAAAATAATGTAAGCGCGAAATACAATTCAGTCATTATTGATGAAGTATTATTTTTCTATTTCAGTTTTGAAAATTAAAAGAATAATGATGAAATGGGAACCATTCTCTGTTTTAACATACCACGTTCGCTGAAGAGAATCGCTTATATAATCGATAAGAATTAAAATTGTAATGAAAGAGAAAGAGAGAGAAATGTCTAGAGAAAATTATTGTTTTTAGTAGAAGGAAAAGAAAAAGAAAAACAAACAACAATCAAATCGATCATTTTAATCATCTATTGGTCGATCAGATAGATAGACATGTAATCAGGCAAATAAAGGATAAATAGAGAAACAGACAAAAGATGACAACGAATAAGAGTAAAATAAATTTCATACACGTTATGTATTACACCACTTCAAACGATGAAGAGAAAGAACAGTATAAACTATTCTGATATATATATTTAAAAAAATTAAGGATTAAAAAACGCCAGTCAAAGAATTTTTGGCAGAAATCAACAAAGTGACAAAGAAGAGTAAACAACGAAAGATAAACAGACACATTAAAAAAAATAGATAGGATTTATTGAAAGAGACAGAAACAAAGACGAGATTAGTAGGTAGAAACAACCAGTGGAGAAAAAAAGAAGAGAAAATGAATGAATTAAGACAACAAAGCATTTGAATATTCCTAACTGAAACAAAAACACAAAACTATTGAATTAATGAAAGAGAAGAGAGTGAGTTTTAGCCTTGAACAGTGGTATTTTTGTGTATTAGACCAAATATATTGTAATTACAAGATTGAGTTTATAAAATTCAGAATAAAGACACAAACACAAGATGTGTACACAAATTGGCGCCCAAACTGGGTCGTAACACTATAGATGACGGGATAAAGAAAAAAAAATTTTTTTTTGAAAAAAGAGAGAAGATAAATAAGACCTGGTTATATGTGGTGTGTTTATTTATTTACTAGAACAATGAATGAGATCAACCAACTAGCGAAGCAGCTGGAAAGAGAGCAAAATATCGCTATCACCTGGACAATAGAAGCAAACAATCTATGCAGTTTTGTAATGTACTATAAACACACAAAAAAATCTTGTTATCAAAACACTTGTTTATGTATAACAGCAATAGTAAATTTACTGAGTAATAATAATAAAATATGTCCTGAATATTTGTGTGTATGTGTGAGAAAGAGAGTGAGTGTACAATTTGTATACTACTTAATAAATGTGTGTACATTGTAGAATAGAAAAAGTTGAAAAGATAATAACTAAGGCAACTTGATTTTATTGACAAAGAAGCAATTGACAAAGTATCAGCTGATATACACACAGACACACACGCAACCGATGCCATTTAAAATACAGGAACACAAAATATGTATACACATTTAATGTACGTAAGTGTGAAAATATAATTACATTGATCATTCTCTTTAGTAATAGTAGTAGCAGTAGTATTCATATTACGAATCGTCTCTATCCAAATATTATATTTTAATTGTCAAGACAGTCAATGCACCTGAATACAACCGATATTACGCAATTAATAGAAAAAACCTCACCAGAACGATTCTGTAATATCTTATTGGGAAACAGAAAAACATCAGAGGAGAAATAACAAACAGGGGCCTTCTAGATGAACGAGCATGGTTGTTGATGTGGACAAGTACAATAAAGATAGATTTGAAAAAAGAAAGAATAAAATAAAGTGTACACGATGCGCAACTTGATATATTGCTTTCCCACACCATTCCATAACGACTTTTAATACAAAGAAGAAGAATGTTGATTATGAAAAATAATAATTAGAAGTAATATAAAAATTATTAGTTCTCTTACAGCTATTGAATATAATATAAATGAGATGGAATATGATTTAGGAGGGAGTGAGGGTGTATACAAATAAAAAAATAATTAATTAATATGACAATTATGTATAATGTTTATATTTTCAAATGTAGAGGTTCTAATATTCAGTTCGATAAAAGAAAATAAATAAAAATATGTGTATGCATGCACAATTGTTCTTATAACTATCGTTATTGGTGTTTATTTCTTTCTCAAATAAAAAACACCAAACAACATACTGATGACACTACCTTGTAACAATGACAATAACTGCAGCACCAGAAGTAGAAGTAGTAGTAGTAGTCAAACATTGGTTTGTAGCATTCAATATTGAAGGGGACGACAACCTTGGCGATAATGATGTGGATAGTACAACATTACTATTATTCAACAAAGTCAATTGAGGTTGTTGTTTGATAGGGACTGGTGATGCATCCACAGTTAAACACTGCAATTCATTTGTTGTTGAATTATGATGATATTCTCGTTGTTGCTTAGCTGCAATCATAATCTCAACTAGTAAGCAACGAAAAAAACAAATGACACTATGGAAAGTAAATAAACTACAAGAACAGCGCAAAAATGATAGACTAAAATGAAATAATTCTCATAAAATGACTGTAAATCTGACATTACCACCATCATCATTATCATCATCTAAGGATTTCTTTAATTTAATGCCCCCAAATGTCCTGGTACGGCCGAGAGTGGGGAGAGTCAACTCTCCCTCTCGAAATGCTCTCACATGGCCACGTGCGTACAACCACTGAGAAGGAAGCCCTACTCACTGTCTTCTAGTGGCAGGAGTGTTGTTTACGAAATCGAGAGGATGAAAAGCAAATGTCCGGTGCTTTATCTGGGTTGTTGGTGTGTACAGAAAATCCACCTAGGGGAGTTGGAAAACCCTGATTGCAAACCAATGGTGTATATGGGCTCCAGGATCGTGAGGAAACAAAAGGCGTATGAACCAATTATTGGTCACCGGTTAACATGGGACTGGATCTACTAACGTTGTTTCACTGTCTTGTGGATTAGAGATTTAGGTCAAAGGCCCGAGTTGTGGCCCCCTAAGAAAACCACCTGCTTCGGTTTTGACACCCAGGCAGTACCTCAGCCCTCACATTAATCGAATGATTTATGTGGCGCATATCTGTTTGGTGCCTTCTTGTACCAATTTTTATGTGTTTAAGTAAATAAATAATAATGTAAGTGATAACATTAGTAATTCATTTAGAGTGATTGGTGGTATACGGTAGGAAGACCTATATAACTTGCAGTGTTTCGTGTAGTCATCATGAAAAGTGGAACAGTGACAATAAAACATGAATGGATGGTCATACAGTTGAGATGATTTACTTCTGTGGACTTTCCAGAAAGTTTTAAACATATAACAACAGAGATTATAGGAAGTGTTTTTCCTAAGAATGGTAAATATATTCGCGTAGGATATGATTGATACACTTCAACATTTCATGAAATTAACATATTTCCGACTTCAGATGATGGATTTCTTGAAGAAAAAAGCAACTACATATGTATTGAAAACTCTTCGAAATGAATACAGTTTAAAATAGATTCAAACACAAAAACATACACAAACAGACATTAACACTTACGATCGAATACATCATTGATTAGATCATCTGGTAATAAATTCTCTTCATTTTGTTGTTGATACTGTTGTTTATAATTTGACTGTAACATCGATTCTAAATAAGGATCAATAATTTTAGTAACAGGAGTATCCTGAGATGTATGATTAAAATTATAAGATATTGTTGATGAATTAGACATTGTTGATAGATTTCTGTGAAAAGTTGGATAACTTGAATAAGTATTGAAACAACAATCGAATGATCCACTCGTTGAATTTATTTCATAATAATGATTAACTAAAGTGTCCAATGAAGATGATGATGTGGAATACGCTGATTCTATCGATTGTTGACATGCAGACAGCGGCGGTGGTGGCGGTGGTGACTTAAGGTAACCAGACGTAGTACTGGAACTTGGGGAAGTATTCGCTGATACACTGATTGGTGATAAACTATTACACGGTGTTAAGGGATAAACAACATTCGAATGATTTATCATCAATGTATTATTATTACAATACGATGAATCATTTCGAGTGAAGTAATTAAATGTATCAATTTTATTATTATTGTTTAACTCGCTGGTTTTATGACTATTTGGAAAAACCTGAGAACGATAATTATGAGCTAAATGAGCTGATTGGGGATAAACAGTATTATTACACAAAGATATATTATCCAAGTTAGAATTGATTTTCTGTTGTTGTACATAAACAGGTTGAGGTAAAGACCATTCAAGACACTGAACTGAATTCATAGGATTTTCAGTACAACATATATTAGAATATGCGTTCTCATTATGTGCCATCAAACTACTAGATGGTACACTTGAAACATATGACAATGAGGAGGGGAAGAGGTGGCGACCGGAGAGGATTGCTCAACTTCAGTTGAAGAACAAGCTTGATAAGTATTAACTGGCAGAGAGTCATCGGAGAATTTGTTAGATACCTGAGAGCATTGAAAACTACTATGATCATTATCAGTAGTAGTAACAGGAACAACAGAACGATTTTGATGGATACCCTGACAATCGACTAATCCTTGATGTAGTTCAGTTTTAACTAAACAACTGTAACATAAATGTGAGGGGGAAGAAAAACAATAAAGAACAACATGTAAATTATTTGCTGAATAAATCATGTTATCTGCAAAAATGTACAGTACTTTTATAGAATCAAATTGATAATTAACAGTATTAATAACGATTTTTATGGTGAACCTACATTATACAGATCAACTTGAATAACTATGAATTAAGATGGCAAAGACCGAATCAACTAGGCTTGACAATAGTCAAGATTTAAACTTTTTTCTCACTTAAAACGAGTAGTGATTATAATAACAGATTTTAAAACTGATCAACTTTGATTCAAGCGACAATGAAGTATCGATTATCTTAATATAATAAGTATGGTCTGGAAATTGAGTGCCAAAACCCGTACAGAGTACACATATATGATGAGGAACAATCAAGTTCTCGTAGTCAACGATCGTATACCACCACCACATTAAAAAAACAACTTCAAACTCAGTTAGTAACTCGATCTCAGAAAACTGTAAGGATTGATGAATGACAACCTTTGCGACAACTAAACCTTTGTATATTGGTACATTCTTACATCAGTCAGTCAGTCAGCTACAACGTAGGACCAAGCACATATGTGCATCGGTCCAGGTTGCCATACCGCATAAGCACAACAAGATGAACACCGGATTCATAGCAGTGGTTAGGTCAAAGGTGGTAATACATAAGAGAAAGATTGCAAATAGAGATATAGTACAAGAAGAAAGAATTGGTTCGTATAAAGAAAGATATGAAGTGTTTTTAATCTCTTAGTTTAAGGGAAGACAGGGAGTGTATACACCGACGCCATTGTGATCGATTCTGAGCCATGTCACCCAGTCTCCAACCATTGGTTACAATAGTCACGCGGACCCCAACCAAGTAGTCTGCATCTACCAACATGGCTCAGACTACAAGTTAGTAACTTCAAGCACTGATGCCACGTTTTGGTTTGGCCGCACCTAACTTTCTTCCAACTATCTCCAATACCGGATAGCATTGCACGTCGTAGTAATCGGTGGTGGGGCATACGTAACACGTGGCCCAACCATCTCAGTCGATCAAGATTCACAACCTCATCAACTGATTTATCATCATTTCCTAATACCCTGCGTCTGACCTCACTATTACTTCCCGGTGATACCATCAGGTACGAGCAATATTTGCATGAATCTGTGGTCAAATACTAATAGCTTACGAGTGTCTTCTACTCTTAATGGCCATGTTTTGCTGCCGTAAAGTAAAACAGAACGGACTGCCGCGCAGTATACCCGTCACGGTTTTACTCTTGTGATTTCTTGCATGAAGTCTTCACATACTGTGTGTCCATTTGTTCTTCATATATCGCAAATTTTAGGTTTGAAGGTTTGTGGCTCTGGATTCATGTGTTTTAATGAACCGAAAGTTTGTACGACAAAGTGATGTCGAGACCTATCTCGTAGTAGTAGTAGTAGTAGTAGTAGTAGTAGTAGTAGTAGTAGTAGTAGTAGTAGTAGTAGTAGTAGTAGTAGTAGTAGT